>NC_058405.1:113772033-114016154 GCF_002201575.2 Neomonachus schauinslandi | reverse complement strand
GGAATAAATCTAAATTTGTTGTGATATACTGGAATTTTTGTATGCTGCAGGATTTGGTTCATGAATTTGATTGCCTTATTATTTTTGTTTTCTCTAATGTCCTTGTTAGGTTTAAAATCAAGGTTATGCTAGCTTCATAACATAAGTTGGGGAGTATTTATTCCTTTTTTCTAGAAGAGTTTGTGTAAGATTAGTATTATTTCATTCTTAAATACTTAGCAGAACACACTAGTGAAGCTATCTGATCCTAGAATTTCATTGGGGGCATAATTTTAATTACATAAGCAACATATTTATGAGTTAAGAACAATTCAATAGGCTATATCTTATAGTTCAATTTTGGTTAAGTATTTATCTTCCCTAGAAATTTTTACATTTCATCTAAGTTTGTTTCATAATATTCTCTCATGGTGGATTTAATGTCTGTAGGATTTGTAGTGATGTTCCCTATTTTCATGTCTGATATTATTCATTTTTGCCTTCTCTCATATTGTCTTCATCAATCTCATCATGAGTTTACCAATTTTTTATAAGCTTTCCGAAGAGCAAATTTGTTGATTCTGTCAATTATAGCCCTATTTTCTTTTTTTTTGCTAATTTCTGCTTTTATCTACTTTCTCTTTCATTTTGCTTTCTTTGGATTAAATTTGCTGTTCTCTTTCAACAGTCTTGCTCCAAACATTTGAGTCTGCCATATAAATATTCTAAAACTTATAAAGCTCAAATTGCTATTGATTAAAATATAATATACTGTCTAGACAAAATATATACCCTTAAGATGCCAATATTTTAGAATATTTGTAAAGCCATGGCCATTATATAACTGAAATTTAGCAAAATATGAAGGTGCCTAAATTTAATTATCATTGTACATGTTTGGGCATTCTGTTTTGGAATGACAGTGTTTGGATAGATATAATATAAAATCATGCCTATATAATAATTATATTTTTCAAGAACAAATATTTTTATTCTTTTCAGCAAATTATTAATTATATTAGTATAACTTAAAATTTTACAAATTCATTTTCTATTGACAAATTTAACCTTTTTTCTTGAAATATAGTCTTCAGATGGTTTTAAATTAACATCAATTTGGAGAAATTTTATTCCACTGAGACTACAGCAACTGGAAATGTCAATTGTCAAATTTAACCAAGAATTATACATACCAGGTTCAAGTATTACAATGGAGCTGTGTTTGATAGATTATTACCTCAAAAACATTACAAAATATTTAATTTCACAAGGTAAATTATTATCACAAATGTTGCAATTTGTCCTTTCTCTTTAAATACTCTCTAGATCCACATAGTAATATAAAGAATCAGTATTCTCTTCCTCATATCATATGCAAACATAAACTCAAAATGAATCATAGACCTCAAGAGCTAAAAATATAAAACACTTAAAAAATACATAGCAGCAAATCTTTGTAACCTTGGGTTAGGCAAAAACTTCTTAATTATGGCACCAAAAGCACAAGTAATAATGAAATATAAATAAATTGAGCTTCATCAAAATTAAAAACATTTGTGCTTCAAAGGACACCATTGAGAAAGTGAAAAAACAACCACATAACAGGAGAAAATATTTTCAAATCATCTATGTGGCATGGGACTAATATCTAGAATATGTAAAGAACTATATGACTCAATAATAAAAAGATAATTCAATTTTAAAAACAGACAAAGGATCTGAATAGACATTTCTTCAAAGAAGATACACAATGGACATAAGCACATGAAAAGATTCTCAACATCGTTAACATTAAAGAATGCAAATAAAAACTACAACGAGCTACTACATTATACCTACCAGGATGGCTATAATCAAAAAGGCAATAATAGCAATTGTTGGCAAGGATAAGGAGAAACTGGAACTTTCATACACTGTTGGTGGGAATGTAAAATAGTATATCCACTTTGGAAAAAGTTCAGCAGTTCTTCAAAAGGTTAAACACAGACTTACCACATCACCCAGCAATTCTATGCCTAAGCATATACCCAAGAGAAATGAAAGCATATGTCCATGCAAAAACTTGTCCATTAATGTTCAAAGCAGCATTATTCAAAATAGCCAAAAAATGGAAACAACCCAAAATGCTCATCAACTTATGAATGGATAAGTAAAATCTGATATATCCATGCAAAAGAATACTATTTAGCAATAAAAATAAAGCACTAGTACATGCTACAACATGGATAAACCTTAAAAACATTTTGTTAAGTACAAGAATCAGTATCCAGCTTTATGTATGTTTAATCTACAATATGGGGGCGGGGGGAGTGTCTTCCTTAGGCTCTATGCTTTGAGGATTCTTGTGGTCCTCCTTGTCTCATAAATCTATTGAAGGCTTGGCTCAATGTCTCAACCACTCAGCTACTTTTTTTCAACCCAGAAGCAGCAGAGGTCTCTATGGAGTTTCCCTCTTTTCCAAAACATTGGCTTCTTAATTTATCATAGCCTTGTTATAATCCCAATGGTTGTAAATCAGATTTTTTTCTACTTTTATCCAGATTTTCAGAACAGTTGTTGAACTGTTGAATAGTTATTGAAATCCTTTCTTCTGATAATACCTTAAAAAAAGATTAATTTAATCATTTGTTGTCATGTCATTCCCATGCTTTAATAACTTTTTTGTTGTCCCTAGGATTACTTTATGAGTTTTTGAGTAGTTTACAGTCCCAAGACTGTTTGTCCCCTGCTCCTGACCAAGACCATTACAGATGTTCTCCCAGAAAGGACAGTAATCCTGTTTGCACAGTGTTTCGCAGAGTTTGGGGGTCGGGGATGATAGTAAATCACTGATGGTACCCATTCAGGATGATAAACACATGCAGCAATTATTTACTCATTTATTGCTTTTTGATCATGCATTAAATTTCATTCTTTCTTACGGTATCAGAGCTCCAATTTCTTTTGGAAGAATAACCTCTCTCCTTCTATTAGTCAGGGTTCTCCAGAGAAGCAGAACCATTTATACGTATAAAGAGATTTATGATAAGGTATTGGCTTGCATAATTATGGAGGCTAAAGTCCCACAATCTGCCCTCTGCAAGCTGGAGACCCAGCAAAGCCAGTGATGTAGTTCGAAGGCCTGAGAGCTGCAGAGCCAGAGATGTAGATTCTAGTCTGAGTCTGAAGATCTAAGAACCAGGAGCACTGAGAGCAGGAGAAGATAAATGTCCTGGCCCAAACAATTGGGCAAAAGGAAATTCAACCTTCCTCAGTCTTTTGTTCTATTCAGACCCTTACCAGATTGGATAATGCCCACCCACATTGAAGAAGGCCATCTGGTTTATGCAATCCACCAATTCAAATGCTAATCTCTTTCAGAAACATCCTCACAGACACCACAGAAATAATCTTTAACTAGATATCTGAACATCTCATAGAACAGTCAAGTTGACACACAAAATTAACTGTCACATTCCCATTGCATATATTCTTGTGGAATTGTTGCTCAACTTCATTGCCCTCTGTATTATAGGAATGGAAACATTCTCTAAGCCAATTAAGCTTCCTGCTCTGAATCTTTCAGCCTTGACCAGAGAGATACAAATTGTGTATGTGGAGTGGTGGACAGTAAAGCTGATTCAGAACCAACTTTCCAGTGACCAGTTCACATCTAATTCATGTTCTCCTAATACTGGTTTTTGTTGCTTGCAATAAAAACAAAACAAAACAAAACAAAAACACACAGTAACAATAGTATTTATTCATAAAATAAGAATATGATTCAACTTATAATTTTCCTTTAAAATGATTACATCAAAAAGAAATAATCAGTTTGGGTGCCTGGGTGGCTCAGTCGGTTGAGTGTCAACTCTTGGTTTCGGCTGAGGTCAGGATCTCATGGGACTGAGGGACTGAGCCCCGCATCGGGCTCCCCGCTCAGCAGAGAGTCTGCTTGGAGATTCTCTCCCTCTGCGCCTCCCCCTACTCTCTCTTAAATAAATAAATAAATATTTTAAAAAGAGAGAATCAGTTTAATAATGACTTAACTTTAAAACTCCTGTAACACATATTGATCTCCCTTTTTAGCACTAACAAAAAGGTGCAGCTTCAAGCTTAGACTTTATGGCAAACAATAGCACACTGCTAGAATTTAACGAAATTGTTTAAATTTTACATTTCTTTCTATATATATAAGGTGTTATTGGTTTTCTGTTTATGATATGTGACATAAAGTTGTTTTTAAAAACATAACTTAAAAATAATAATTTAAAAATTGAACAGTTGAAGGTTGATATGAAAAAAATCAAGAACATGTTTTTGAATATGACTGGTTTGGGAAACACAGACCAACTGAAGGAATCTGGTCAGTGGTCAGGTCCGCGGTTAGTATAACCCACTCTTCATCATTCCCCCACAATTGAATCTTCCTTCTTTTTTAAATTCCCCTTCAAAAAAGTCTCAACTTATTTATTAAAGCTTGTTCCCTACTTTCTTAAATTTCTTTCCTGATCATCTTCTTTGGAGTTCTCAGATTGACTTAGTCTAAGTTTTAAATAATCAAGGCTGACTTTGTATATGACAGTAGATTCTGCTATGGCTGGTTAAAACAGCAGACACTCCAGAAGCCATCATAAAAGGAAAGCTGCCTTTTTTATTTTTTTTATTATGTTATGTTAATCACCATACATTACATCATTAGTTTTTGATGCAGTGTTCCATGATTCATTGTTTGCATATAACACCCAGTGCTCCATTCAGTTTGTGCCCTCTTTAATACCCATCACCAGGCTAGCCCATCCCCCTCACCCCCCTCCCCTCTAGAACTCTCAGTTTGTTTCTCAGAGTCCATAGTCTCTCATGGTTCGTCTCCCAAAAGGAAAGCCTTCTAAGGCAGTTTATTTTTAATGTATACATTAGAGAAAAAAATGATTTCAAATGATTTTATGTGCACAAGGCCACCCTTCCAAGCCAGATGAATCCCATCATCCACAAATAGCTTAGCTACATCCCAGCCACTGTGCGATTCTCAAGCTCATTTCAAGACAGGCACTAGGCTTTGATTGCACAGAAACTTTTAAGATACAAGTGACTGCAGACTCTATCTTTCCTAGTTACATAAAGCTCTTCTGAAGGTGGCTGTTCTTTACATCCCTGTATACAATTTCTCTACATTCCTTCCACTCTCTCCCTACATTTTTGCTGTTTTTGTTGGCTCTTAACTTCTTTATAGTCCTTCTGTTTTTCATTTGTGGTGATAAAATCAATAATTAGACTACTATGTGAGTCTAAATAACGTTGTCTTTTTTTTATTATTATTATCATTGAGGATAAAACCAATGCTTTGTTTTCATTTCTCTTCTTCAGCAGTCTTTAACAGCATTTCATCAGTGAAATTTTTTCAGAATATTCAATACTTATAACACTGCCAATCTCATTTCCAAAGTTGGGGCTTTTCATGTGGGCTGTGCTTGGCACCTCACTCTGCCTGATTTGGGTTTTATTTAATCACTTTGGCTTCAACAGACATTGGGAGGCAAGAAAACCAGCAATGAGCCTGCCATGAATTTGCCATGGGACCACATGCTGTTGCAGAAACAACCATCTAAATCTGCTTTGGAAAGACAAATTCACAGCAGGCAGATTACGCAGCCTGAACCCCATGCGCTAGCCAGGCTCCAGGGAAAGGGGAGCCTGAAGTAACACACAGAATGAAGAATATACACTCTTCCTGAGATACCCGTTTCACAAGAGCAGGATTTACAGCACTTCAATAGATAAGGAAAGGAAGACAGTGTGACAAAGTAAAAATAGCATTGGGCTAGAAGTTATGAAGACTGGGTTTGAGACCATGCTCTGCCACTGAATACTTGTGTGGTTTGGGTAAATCATGCAACTCCCAAGCCTCAGTTTCCTTTTCTGAAAATGGGAATAATAACCATTGCCATGAGTAATTTAGCACAGTCATGAAGGTCAAATATAAAACTATTTATGATAATTGCCTTGTATAATATAAAATTTTATATGAACATAAAATGGCCAAATTAATCATTATCTCAAAGTTAATAATATTAATAATAGCAATAATAACAAATACTTTGCCCCTAAGTTGGGCAAATAGCTATTAATATTTAAGCCAGATTAGCATAAAAATAAATGTAAATGGCATCTAAATCTTAGAGGAACACATGTGCTTTCATTTTCAAATAGGATTTCTTCATGATGGATCATTATTAAAGAGTTTCTGAGAGTAAAAAAAAATAATAATAATCCATGGGAGAAATTGAAGTGGAATAAGCTGATTTTAACATGAAAAATGGCTATTTTTATGTATGGTTACAAAGACTCTCCTTTTCTAGATGCTCACTGTATGTTCCTCTTCCCAGAGAGATCCATTTACTTTCTGCATTTTAATAATACTGCTGCTTTCTGAGCAGTTTTATGATACTGAGAAGTTGAAGTACAAAATCAATAGAGATATTTATGAAATCCAGACATGGCTACTAATAAAATGAGAGAATAAACAAGCAAACTTAACAGGATATATACTATTCCCAAAAGTTCCTGAACAGTCAGCCCATTTGGCAGGTAGAAACAGAACCAAACAATAAAAACAAACAAACAAAAACCCAAAACCGTGTTTATAGAATAGCTTCATTAGAAAGTTTTGAAATAGTCATCAGATGAACCACCACAATGTACTACCAATTTTTTAAGCTATTTAAAAATTAAGTTGATGTTAAAGTAAGTTATTACAACATGGTGTGTGGTGTGTGTGTGTGTGTGTGTGTGTGTGTGTGATGGTCCCGCTGCATCATTAGTGAGGCATACATTTTTGTTTTGTTTTTTTATCTCAGTCATAGTGACAATATGGTCTGGCTTATCTATAACACCAGACAAAAATCAAAAGAGTGGATCTTCAAAAACACGTGATTATTCAATTAGTAGTATTTGCTTCAACCTACTTTGATAAAAATATGGTTATACCATCTTTCTTTGGTTAGTGACTGATTGAAAACCATACAGTCAAACTTTCTGTATACTATGTTTTAAAAATATCCCTTGTAAACAGGATTTGGCTTTAAGAAAGAAAAAAAAAATCTAGCCTGGTAATCTTTGTCTTATACATGGAGTATTTAATCCATTTATATTTAATGTAATTATTGATAAATTTCCAGCTTTTTTTAACTTTACATTTTGAAATAATTATAGATTCACAGGAAGTTGTGAGGATAGTACAGAAAGGATCCCTGTACCCTTTATTCAGTTTATATCTTATGTAATTATAGTATAATACTTAAACCAAGAATTTGACATGATTACATTGTGTGTGCATGGTACGTAATTTTATTATATATGTGGTTTGTGCAACCACAACTGCAATCAAAACAGAACTATTCCATCACCACAAAGATTTCTCTCATGCTACCCCTTTATAGTCACAGCCACCCTTCACCCCACTAGACTAGCCCTAACCCATGGTAACCACTAATCTGTTTTCTATCTTTATAACTTTGTAATCTTGAGAATGTTATATAAGTGGAACCATACAGTAAGTAACCTGAGACTTTTTTCCCCAGTAAGCATAATGCCTTTGATCTATGTAAGTTGTTGCATGTATTAATAGTTTCTGGCTTTTTACAGCTGAGCAGTATTCCATGGTATGGATGTACCACAGTTTGTTTAACCATTCACCCATTGAAAGACATTTTGGTTGTTTCCAATTTGGGGTTATTACAAACAAAACTGCTATGAAAAATCAAGTATAGATTTTTGTGTGGAAACATATTTTCATTTCTCTGGGATAAATGCCTGGCAATGCAACTGATACCAGGTACGGTAAGTATATGTTTAATTTTTTTAAATTGCCAAATGATGTTCCAGAGTGACTGTACCATATTACATTACTATGTATGAGAGATTCCATGTCTCTACATACTTGCCAGCATTTGGTATTGTCACTTTTTATTTTAGCAATTCTAATAGGTATGCAGTAATTTGGTCCTAATTTGATTTCCCTAATGGCCAGTCATGCTGAACATCTTTTCATGTGCTTATTTGCCATTCATATATCCTCTTTGATGAAATGTTTCTTCATAGCTCTTGCCTGTTTTCTAATTGGGAGTGTTTTACTGTTGAGTTTTGAGAGTTCTTCTATATTCTAGATATGAACTCTTTGTAAGATATTATAGTTTGTAAATATTTTCTCCTGATCCATAGCCTGTCTTTTGATCCTCTTCACATGGTTTTCTGCACAGCAGAAGTTTTTAATTGTGATGGAATGTTATTTATCTATATTTTTTCTTTACGGATCTTGCTTTTGGTGTCATGTCTAAAAACTCTTTACCAAGCCCTAAGTCCTCAAGATCTTATTCTATGTCATCTTCTATCAGCTTTATAGTTTTATATTTTACATTTAAATCTATGATCAATTTTTAGTTAATTTTTGCATGAGGTTTAGGTTCTTTTTTTATGGAGTGGGATATGGATATCCAATTAGCCAGCACCATTTGTTAACAAAGATTATCTTTCACCCATTGAATTGCTTTTGACCTTTGTCAAGAATCATTTGGCAGTACTGGTGTGGAGCTTTTTCTGGGTTTGTTATTCTATCCCATTGATAAAAATGTCCATTCCTCTGTCAATACCACAGTCTTTATTATAGCTATATAATAAGTTTTTAAATCAGATAGAATGACTCCCTCACATTATTCTTTTTCAAAATTGTTTTAGCTATCCAACTTTACATTTCCATGTAAAATTTAAATCTACTATATTAATCTTTTCTTTTACTACTTATCTCACTTGTTCTATGTCTTTGTTTTGTTTTGTTTATTTAGTTATTTATTTGCTTCTTTATTTTTTTCTTTTGGGATTATTTTCTATTACTTTAACACCTGTCCTCTTACTTGGAAGTTATGTTTTTTGTTTTTTTCTTTACTCATTTTTCAGACCTTCCCTAGAGACTTGTAAAAAATTATATTGATTGTTAATACTTTATTTCATTTTCCCAACTTCTGCACCATTTTTATAATTTAATTCTCTCTATATGACATAAAATTTTATTATTTTATATAGATAATACTAATTTAGTAATTATATAATAATTAATTATTTAGCCTTCTTTTTTCTCTTGGAAGCATCTCTGAGCTTCCACATGGAGTCATTTTTCTTCTGCTTAAACATTGCAAACTACTATTGTTTTCATTGTGGATCTGCTAGTGAAGAAACATCTGTTGTTTTTTGTTTGATTGAAAATGTTTTTACTTCACCTTCATTTTCTAAGCATTTTTCCACAAGATACTTATTTATTGGTTGGTTGTTTTGTTTTTTTTCAATCAGCTATCATGATTTGGAGTATATGATTCCTCTTGGCTACCACGGTTTCTGTTAAGAAATCAGCTCTCAGCCTTATTGTTGATTCTTTACATTTACTTTGTCTTTTCATGACCAACAACAGTCCTATCCACAGATGATTTTTAAAATTTTTCTTTGCCTTTTTTATTTGATAATCTTACTTTTATATAAGTAGTAGATACGCTTTTTAAAAAATTTATGCTGCATAAGATTTTGAGGCTATTTTATGTACCTTTCATCAGTTTACAAATGTTCTTGGCTATTCTCTTTTCAAATATTGCTCTTGCCCTGTATTCTCTCTCCTTTTCTTTTGGGGTCTCAATATGTTCCACTTTCTCATTGTGTCTTCTCTTTTTATTTCTTAGAGAGTGAGCGAGAGGGAGCACAAGCTGGGGGAGAGGCAGAGGGATAGAGAGAAGCAGACTCCCTGATGAGCAGGAAGCCTGATGTGGGGCTTGATCCCAGAACCCTGGGATCATGGCCTGAGCCGAAGGCAGACACTTAGCCAACTGAACCACCCAGGTGCCCCTCATTGTGTCTTCTCTTATGCTCTTTTCTGTATATTCCATTCCTTTAGTCTCTCCATACTTCATTCTATATATCATCTTCTAATCCATATTTCATTTTGCCAATTCTTCCTTTAGTTCTATCTAATATGCAACTAAACCCATCCACTGAGTTCTTAATTTGGGTTACTGTAGTATTAAATTTAGAAGTTCAGTATGGTTAGATTTTACAGTTTCTGTTTTTTTGTGCCAGAATTCTCACTTTTGTCTCTTTTCTCTTTGAACAATACAAAGAATAGTTACTTTAAAGGCCCATGTCTGAAAACACCAGTATCTGAAACCCTGATTACCTATTTCAATTGTCTGGTGTTTCCATTCATTTCTATTCATGTTATCTTGTCTTCTCATGTATATGGATTTTTAAAAATTAAGTGCCAGACATTTTATTTGTAATATTGTTTGTAGAAATAAATTGAGGACTGGGATGGGATACTCCATCAGGAAGTACTTTTGTTAATTTCTATCGGGTGCCTACAAGAACCTGCAATCTGGGATAACCTCAATTGGTTAAGGGATTAGGACGATCCTAAAATGAGCTGCAGTTTCTATGAGAACCTGTTTACTTTCAGTTTACCTTTCTCCTAGGGTGCAGCCCTTTGGGGTTCCAAATCTCAGGAAAGCAAGGTCCACCAGGATCTCCCCCTTGACTGAACTTGGGAGTCTTAGTTCTCTTAGCCCTTTAAATCTGTTAAATGTACTGTTCAGTTGCTCACCTGCCCATCTGAACCAACAGAAGTGGCCATAAACCCTGGTCTCTATTCTCCATTTGCTCTTGTTTTCCCCTTTTTTTAACCCCTAAACCCAGTAGGCTTATTGTCTTATCTACTTCACCCCTAGAACTTCTATGGTGCTGACGTTTCTCTCTCTTCAGCAATTATAATTCACACTCTCCTCTCTCTTTATGCTGCTTATAGATGTTAAGGGGGGAGCTCAACTTCTCTTACCTTATATTTCTATGAGGGATTTTCTGCTCTTTCCCTTGGCCTTTCTCCTCATTCCTTTCCCATACTTCCCTAGGAGAGGATAAGTCAATGTGATGTGTTTGGGGGAAGCCTCTTGAGGGCTGTGCTCGCTTACATGGAGATAGCTGCGTATACAGAGAGGGCATCATGTTCTACTCTCAATCATGTGGGCTATCTCCAACCCTGTAAGTGGGATGACTGAAGTTTTGAATGCCAAATCAAATCCATTTTGAAGAGTAAAGAAAGATATTAGATATCCATATTAAATTATATTCTCTGATGCAGCTTTTACTCATAATAAAACTATTATTTCAGTCTCTCTTTGTTTGGCCTTTGTCTTATTTTTCAATAGGTTCCAAGCTCAGGAAAGAAAAAAAGGAGTATTATTTGTTGATTCACTAAAAGTCTCCAAATAGGGGCGCCTGGGTGGCTCAGTCATTAAGCGTCTGCCTTTGGCTCAGGTCGTGATCCCAGGGTCCTGGGATCGAGCCCCGCGTCGGGCTCCCTGCTCCGCGGGAGACCTGCTTCTCCCTCTCCCACTCCCCCTGCTTGTGTTCCCTCTCTCACTGTGTCTCTCTCTGTCAAATAAATAAAAAAATCTTTAAAAAAAAAAAAGTCTCCAAATAGCCAAAAACGTCTCATTATAATTCATTCTATGGTAGAAGCTCTTCATCCTAATCTTCACCAGTGCCATCACCCCGGGGTTATGCCTGTAGCTTGAAACAATAATACTGATATATCCAACTACATGCTTTTTTCTTCTACTTGCCATATTCCATTTACAGCCTAGGATTAATGACATGCTTTGAGTCACAGTAAACTAAAAATAATGAATGTGAAAGAATTTTCCCAATGACACAGAGAAATAGCATCATGGAATGGTACAAAAGCAAATGAACAAGCTGTACATTCTGCCCATAGCTATAATATCAAAGTTTATCTTCTCTAAGCAAAGTAACCAAATTATTAACTATATTTTACTTTTTCATAGTATGTAGGTTTTTAAAATAAAATATAACAAAGCCATCAATTGACATCTGATTTCATCTAAGCCAAAGGAAATATTTCCCTAACTCTGCTTGGATAAAAGGGTCTGAATGCTACGAACAATAGTTCAGACCTGGTCCCTAAACCCACAAACTACATTTACATACGCATAACCAGAGATAAAGCTCCTTTTTATCTTAAAATGTTTCCATGAGCCATGAGCTTTAATTTTCCTTTTTTTTTTTTTTTCCCTGAGAACTTCTGCTTATTTGCAACTATTTCTGGGCCACAATAGCACTCCAATAGAGTGTTTTGGCAACAGCCTCTGTTGTGGTCAGCAACTCCTGCAGCTGGGATTTCTTGAAAGAAGTGAGTAGCATTTGCCTTAGAGTGCTAAAACAACAAAACAAGCAAAACGTTCATGGGAATCAGATAGTCACAAAGCTTAACTCCTCTCTCTCCTTCCTTCCCCTCCTTCATGCGATCAAGGAGGTCAAAGCCACTGGTGCACATTTTAGCAAGTATGTCATTCACAGTGGGGCTAATACATGGATACAATCCTAACCACCAAGCCCTGAAACAGATCGTGGGAAACTTCCTGACTACAGTGATTGTGGGACTAATAACCTGGGTGTCACAAGTTGGAGGACATGTCATAGCTTAAGACTGTATCCTCCTGAAGTAGACACATTCCTCAGGGTGGCTATGCTCATGTATATGCATTTGGTGGGGAGTGGTTCAGGTACATAATTTGTCCAAAGACAATAAGGCCACAGATTAAATAAACATAAATATCTAGCTCTGCCTTAACTATACCAACAAAACAGAGCAAAACCAAACAACAACAACAAAAAACCACACAATTTTTTCCTGGCTAAGGAGTAATTCAGAATAAGCCAGAGGTGATAAGACTTACAAGGTAAAAGTCACAGCAAGCATTTAAAATGTGGGAGTCATGTCTGGCTAATCCAACTTGAACAAAGCCACTATAAGAAATCAAAGTATGGGGCACCTGGGTGGCTCAGTTGGTGAAGTGTCTGCCTTCGGCTCAGGTCATAATCCCAGGGCCCTGGGATCGAGTCCCACATCGAGCTCCCTGCTCAGTAGAGAGTCTGCTTCTCCCTCTCCCTCTCTCTTTCTGCCCCTCCCCTGTTTGTGCTCTCTCTCTCTCTGGAATAAATAAATAAATAAAATCTTTTTAAAGAAAGAAATAAACATAAATATCTGGAAAATGCTGTGATATTTTCAAAAAATGCAATTGTGGAAATGTAGACCACTGATTAAAATTTAACCTAATACCCCAAAATGTTCTATCTTCTACTAATGCTCGAACAACAAAATAACCAAAGAAACTTCTCTGAGTCACTGTAACGTTAAATAAATATCTTGTTGAAATCATAGATTTGGAAACAGCCTATGAAAAATATCCTGTGGAGTCCTGTAGACAACTTTCACTGAAGCCTGAAAAACAAGCCATAAGTTTTTTGTTTCTTTTAAAAAATACTAATCTTTTATTAATGATATTTTTATGTGAGCCTAAAAAACTTTCTCTCAGTATCAATCCCCTCCTGCAAACATCTGCCTTCACTTTGGGGAAGCAGTGATATTACCACTCCCTGGGGTCCCCAGTGAGGGTCAAAAACTTCCATTTTTAATGACCAATAGCTTTCAAAACCAACATTAGGCAAAAGGGCATTTCTCAGAAGGAAAACATGCTGTTAGCTCTGACAAAGGCCTGTCTGTGAGGTCGCCTCCTGTTTGAATTGCCCCATAGCAAGACAGATGCTAGAAAGGGAAGTTTGAGAATCATCCTAATCCAGATCCACTTTTGGTTACTTCCTCTGCTTGCTTCCAACACAGCTGCACAGAATAAAACAAAAAGAGGAAATGGGGACACCCAGACTGATTATTATTGCCTTCAGCAAAAACTTTTAGAAAACCCTCTCAGGAACCCCTGACATCACAGAGATGTGTCATCTTCCTTACAGAACTTTGCTTCACAAGCAGGATTTATGCAATTTCTTAATGCAGACAATTAATGCCAAAACAAACCTAGAGTGCAAGTCAGTAACTTAGGAAAAAGGCAATACTCAGGCAGTCTTTACAGAAATGAAAATGTTAATTAACTCAACCAACTTTCCTTTTAACCAACCAAATAAATAATGGCACAACATGGAGAATCTGTTTCACAGAAAGAGACACAGCAAAACTCGACCGAATCTCAGGGGCTTGTTTTAATTCCACCTCTTTAAGGGTGATCTTCCTAAACTTACTTCATTACTCTGAATCTTAGCATCCCCATAAAGAAAAGAGTTAGATTGATGATACTTATTGTTTCTGGACATCTGAGTCTGATGTTCTATGAAAACATAAAAGTAATATATCGAGATGTAACTCATTATTCTACTGAAGCCCAACTAATATTCCCTCTTTCTCCAGTAATAACCTCAGTTTAGGACGCCACCAACTGTCTTGTTTCTATAGCTAGAAATCTGTTAGTCATCCTCTCCTCTTCCATTTTTCATAATATAGTTCACTATCTTTTCGTTACATATTTTTATTTTTTGAAAACCTAGTCCTATCAGTTTAATACATGAATCTTTTGCTGAACCATCCATTTTTATCAATCTTCTCAGTCAGGTCCTTAGCTCAGATTTGCCCTCTCTTATTGGAGCTTTTGCCAGAGTCTCCTAGCTGCTCATCGAGCATTATGTTGCATTGTGTTGCATTCCCCTACAATCTAGCTTTTTCAAAGCCACCTGAGTTTCTTCTTAAAAGGTGCATACCATAAATGTCTCTCCTACATACAATCCTTCAATCATTCCCCACTGGACACAGAATAAAATTAAGCTCTTTAGCACATTACGCAGGGTTCTTCAGTGCCATTTCCCAAAAATACTCCACCCACCTGCAAAAACTCCTGATTTTCAATATTCTCCTGAATGCTTTGGTCTGTATATACAGCATCCTAAAGCCCTTGTTGATATAAATCTCTCTCTCAAGACTCAGCTTAAGCATTGCCCCTCATGTTCTTACTGCTACTCCGCTTCTGCTCTGTAGAGTTCATTCCTAGTATTTGCTTCTAAGAGGAGAAAGTTTAGCAGTGCAAAGAGACTTAAATGTTAGACATTCCTTTTTCTCTCTCCACATGAACAAAATTAAATTCCATTCAAGAAGAAGAGGAAGTAGAAAAAGAACACACCATCCAGAAACAATGATGAGCTGATAATCACAATCCTTTAACTTGGGCTTGTTCAAAGACTTCATCTTCACGAGTATATTCAAAGGTATATTTAGTTTATTGCCTATTATCAAGAAATAAATATTGTAACTTCATAATTGAACATCACTATGAATATGACAGCACTCAGACAATCATGCATTGAGGCCTAGAAAAATTAGTATAATTCATAAGTTCCCAGTGCTGAGGAAAAGAAAGCACACTGTTGAAACTGTCCCTGGGGTGTTACAGTTATGGTTGTTAATTAGTTTCAGGGAGTCAATAAGGAACATTCCTGGCAATCTAGGAATGACAGGAAGGCTACCTCTAAGAGTCAAGAGAGAATGGTGCACAGATTGCTATAAGACCATGGGAGAGGTACTTAACTTTTTTGGGCCTCAGCTTTCTGACCTGACAATGTGGGGACACAATGAGTAATGTCACAGTGGCTTCTCCTCCAGTCTGTAGGAAGATCTGCAGAAGTGGTTCCAAGACCAACTGTGTACTTGTATAAGATAGAGGTAAGGAAGGTTGGCCAGTACTACTCGTTGTCTGGTTTGCCTAGGACACTCCTGCCTTATGCAGGTTGTCTTAATATAATTATTTTTTAAAATGACTCCTGAGAGGGGCGCTTGGGTGGCTCAGTTGATTAAGCATCCAACTCTTGTTTTCACCTCGGATCATGATCTCAGGGTCATGGGATCGAGTCCCAAATCAGACTCCGTGCTCAGCGGGGAGTCTGCTTGAGAATGTCTCCCTCCCCACCTCTCTCTGCCCCTCCCCCAACCTCTCCTTCTCTGTTTCTCTGTCTCTCTGTCTCTCTCCCTAAATAAAATAAATCTTTAATAAAGATGTCTCCTTAGAGTTTTGAAAATGTCCCATTCTGGATGATAAATTTTATCAAAATTATAGTATGATTTTGAAATTTTTTCCCTGAAAATCTTTAGGAATTATGTACTTGTCTGGCTTTTGCTAAATCACTGATGCTGGAGAAGAGTAGGACTTCAAAGTCAGACTAAAAGCTTTTTCTCCTTTTAACTCTCCTTAAAAACAGGCTTCTTTTTTATGATTCTCAATCTTTTAGCATAAAGTCAAAGATTCATATACTCTTGTAAAATAGTTTTCAGGTGTTATTTACTTTGGTTTAAGTTTACAGATTCCAGTGGGACCTTCTCTTTTTTCAAAGAATATTATTCTTATTGCACTCCCCCCACTGACAGCTTCCTTGCTGAGGGAATTCAGCAAAATATATACATCATTTTACCATCTGCAGGGTTGATAGCACTTAATTAGGAAAGCCAGGAGTATCAGACGACATTTTCAAAGCAGCACTTCAGGTAAGAGACCCCCTTCCCTCCTCTGCTGTGACTAATAGCTCTGCGAACATTTTATGTTCAATTGCATCACAGAATTTCCCCTAGAGAATATGGAATTCAAATCGGATGAACAGATGCTCGCAAATTAAGGTACTCTATATACCTATAGCAATCATGAAGTGGTAGGTGGAGACAGGATAAAGGAAAAATCAAATTTCGAAACCACTTTTGTTTCTTGCCTCTCTTTTCCCTCTCTCTTCTCATCTTCATGGACCTCTTCCCTTTCCCTCTGCTACCTACCCATCACTGTATTATTTTTCCTGCAACCTCTTAGTTGCCATAGACAGATAGTCAGTGAGGGTCATGTGTTTTCAAATGCCAAGCTAATCTCCTTTTCTCTTCCTCTCTTTATAGTCCTGAAACTTGCTCTGAGTAGTTTGAGAAACAGAGATTGTAAATACTAAACTTTACTTTTTTAGGCTATGGCTCAGCAAGCAGAGAAATTTGCTTTATCCTGAACAGAAGTGCTTTTGTAACAATGCTGGTCCCCAGTTCCTTCCCCCTTGGATGGTTTCCCTCCAGATCATAGACTTTGACCCAGGTTTGTTAGATGAAGATCACTCAGGCTCATCTTCACCCAAACTCTAGGTCCCAACCATTGTTTCCCAATCTCTACCCCAAAGTGTGCCCCCTCTGTTCCCACATCCCACCAAACATCTAATTTTCCCTAGAAAATAGGAAATAAGAAAGCTATCCATACTGATGTGTCTGATAAGGACATGCATTATATCTTGTTTTTTAACCTGATATAAAAAAAATTAAACCCTTCCCTTCATGGGAGATAGCCCTTCTTAACTGAGAAATATTGCAAAGATCTCAAGGGACATTACCTTTGAGGATTGTCTTTATTTTTCTATATAGTAGAGTAGGTATCAGTGGCTCATGAAAAACAGCCACAGTTCACCAATAAACACTTTAATGAATGCTTTTTTTGGCACACTTTATTCCCTTCCATCCTCCTTTCCCAGTTGAATTTTAAAATGTATATTTGCTTTTACAAAACAATAATGATTTGTAATCTTTATTGTGAAGCCTATAGAGTACAAACCCACATGGTTGCCTGTCCTCTATCATTCTTCACATCACATTATTTTATTTGTTAAACAATGCTTTAAAATGCCCTAGATTTATTTTTTCTAGGCCAGTTACAACAGCTCTGCATTTGTCTCATGAGAGCCATTCCTCATCTGCCTTATCTGTTTTCAAGAACCTCGATAGTAGACTTGGCTGTGTGGCCAGATGAGGTAAAGTCATTCACGCTCATCTTGTCAAACTTGTCATAACCCTGAGATTTCACATAACGGAATGTCCCCCCGTGCATTCTTAGCAATGCCACACAACAGGGGATTTTAGAATTCAATATGCAATATCATATTCTCTAAATTGAGTGGTTGTTTCAACAAAATTTCCAGCATTGTAAAATTGTGGAATATAAAAATAAACAGAGGAAGAAAATAGTGTCTCACATCACTTAGTCTATCCCAAGGTGGAAGATTTATAGCAAAAGGAAAGAAAATCTTCTCTACCCAAGGTAGGGAGTTGGGGTCAGGAGGGTGTGAGACAGTATAAAAGACACATTTCCTCTAGCCATCCAGAAAACACCTTTGTTTACCATTGTAGTGTTGCCAAGGCAACACCAGCTACTTATGACATCACACTGAGATGGCTATCACAAGCACCATAGCACTGTTGTTTAAATGTTATAGTGAATCTTGTCCCTCCTCTGTCTTTCCTACTCCCTAAGGAAAAAGCAAAATGATCACCGGTAGCCAAAGATTGTAATAAAAGAGGGAAACTAGATTGTATCCTATATTCAGCTTCACTTGGATCATTCCCATTTTATTTTTAGACCAATAGTGACAAATCAATTGTGCTTTTGGGTTAACAGTTGCAGTATACACATCTAGCTCTAACCTCCTCACCTGCCATCTCTTTCCCAAAAATTTCAAAAGGGAACAGTAGATTTTGTTGTCAGTGGAAGAAGAAAAGAAAACATCCCAAACTTTTTCCTGGATCACCTCAGGTCTTTCTGGAATACCCTTGTACACAGCTGTGTTAACATGGACTTGTTTATTTCTTTACATTTCTATCTGGTCTTGATCCCTTGTGACCACAAAGCCACAAGTGTAATAGAATGTCACCCTCCCTTTATAACTGTCCTCTCCCAGCTTCCATACAATGCTCTTGAAAAAACCTTTCTACCCACGACCCTATGTAAGAAGGACTTAAGTCCCCAGTCAGGAAGAAGTGCATGGATATAATAATGCCTAAGAGTGTGCACATAGGGATGTGGGCAGGATGCGAAGTGGTGAGAAAATGCCCCTGAGCTGAAGTGTAAGCTTCTGCAAAAGGAAGAAGTTAGAAGCTTGCTGCATATACCCTTTAACACTTTTAGACTGTTTTGAAATTTCTGGCAGATTTTCGAGTAGGAAAATGCTTATGTCCCTTCTTGGCTCTCTGAAGAAAAATTAATCTATGTGCTAGAAGGACTACAGCAGGCTTGAGAACAAGCGGGCACACTGATAAACTGCAGTCTACTCTGGGTGAGGAGAAAGGAAGGCGGAGCAGTAAGGTGGGCTCCTGTGCGCGCACGACAAACCTTGCATGACGGCGGGGAGATCTTGGAGATTCACACGGAGCCTCAGCACAGGTCCAGGGAAGGGGACCCTGCAAAAAAAAAAAAAAAGTGAAGCAGAATGGTTTATAGTGTGAGAGGAAGCTTTGGGAGAGGAACAAAGTTGCCATGACAGGCATTTGAAAGATAAAGTATTACTTCTGTGAGACACGTGGTGTTTTAGTAAAGAATCAGGCAAAATGGGCAATAAATTTACAGTGATGAGGGGTCAACACCTCAGTGGTAGCACCTGACTCTATGATTCCTTACAGCACAAAGGGAGCTGGATGCGGGGCTTCTCTTTGTTCTATAAACCCTTCCACAAGTTACATATACAGCACTCTCTTCGTTGGGTTCCCCCTTGACGGCCTGGATGCACTGGAGGCACCTACTGCCCTCCTGTTGTCCACACAATTCACACCATTGTCAGATCTACCATCATGCCATTCCTGGAAAGAATCCTGCTTCTAATCTTCACTGCCTCTCCTCCAAGGTCTCCAAGGTCTCAACCCCATGGAATACAGTTCTCTACTCTTTAAGGTGATAGGGAGAGCAGGGTAATTACAGGCCCATATCTGGAGTAACTGTGATGATTTTTACCACTCGGTTCACGAAGTAGATCGCTATTTACCAAACCTGCTCAAATTGCTAACCTTGCATCGAGTACACAGCATTCAAGGCCTCAGAAGAATATATGGGAGAATGCTACTTGGAAATTATTGACCAAAGGCAAAAATCTAGAAACATAGCTCCTACCTTCTCCCAGGTAGGAATAAAACTTTTCAAGTAGTGGGGCACCTGGGTGGCCCAGATGGTTAAGCGTCTGCCTTTGGCTCAGGTTATGATCCCAGGGTCCTCGGATCAAGTCCCACATTGGGCTCCTGGCTCAGCAGGGAGCCTGCTTCTCCCTCTGCCTCTCCCCCTCCTCATGCTTTCTCTCTCTCTGTATCTCTGTGTCTCAAATGAATAAGTAAAATCTTAAAAAAAAAACAACAACTTTTCAAGTAGTCTACCATATGTGGGCATAAAAGTGGTATCTGTAACTCATATAAATATTTTTTATTTTATATATTGCAAATTTTAAGATGTGACACATTTCTCTTAAATGGAAAATGAGAATGGATATATTCTTGTTATTTCAAGTTCATGGATTTTGGAAAGGCAGAGAAAATAAACTCTATATGATAAAAAAGGAAGTTATGATTTTTAAAAAGATCAATGTCAGTTCCTATTTTTGTAAACTTTTGCTTTCTGCAGAAAGAGAAAAAAATGTTAGTAACTTTGAATAAAAGTGCCTCATTAAAAATTATGTTTTCAATAAGGAATAGATTATAAGTTAATAATCACATGAAATTAAAGCTAAACAGTTTCCATAAGGAAAAATTGGTGACTTACTGATAACTTTAAGAGAGAAACTAAAAATTTTATTTTTTTCTTAGTTGTATTTTAAGTTTATATTTTACTTGCTCATTATTACTCATGTAAGAGATTGTTAAATTAAGTTTCTTTAATTTTGTTCCAAACAGCTAATTTTTAAAAAGATTTTATTGTATTTATTTAACATGGGGAGAGAGGAGAGAACAAGTAGGGGGAGCAGCAGGTAGAGGGAGAGGCAGACTCCCCACTGAGCAGGGAGCCCGACGCGGGGCTCGATTCCAGGACCCTGAGAACATGACCTGAGCTGAAGGCAGCTGCTTAACCAACTGAGCCACCCAGGTGCCCTCAAACAATTAATTTTTAAAATTCAAATGTGGGACTTTGTATTTTCCTATTAAATTGCACTTTAGGGAAATGCCACATTATTGATTTTAACCTGATGTCATGAATGCTGAGAATTTTTTTGCCGTGTTTACCTGATGACTCTCAGATTTTTATTTCTTCTCTGAAAGAGGACTAATCAACTCTTCAGGAAAGAATAAATTAATAGAGGAAGCTTACTAATCCCGGATGAAGAGAATAGGTTGATTGGCGGAGGATAAAAAGGGTCTACCTTGTAACTCCAAGGATTCTTTTGCATAAACTTTTTTTAGTTTGATGTACAAGGAATTCCCATTATACCTATTACCCAGATTCTACAATTGTTTCTGTTTTTCCCCATTTGATTTATTCTGTAGGTCTATTTGTATATCTATATATACATTTTTTTCAGAAACCATTTGACAATAATTTGGAGACCATGTGTTCTTTTACCCCTAAAAATTTTAGGGTATGCTGCCCAAGAGCAAGAACATTCTCTCACATAACCCCTGCATAGTTCCCACAGTCAGAAAACTTAACATTGATACCAGAATGTTGTGAACTGAATGTTTGTGTCTCCCTTTCCCAAATTTATATGTTGAAGCCCTAACTCCCCAATGTGAACATATTTGGAGATGGAGCCCTTGGGAGGTAATTAGGGACAGATAAGGTCATGAGAGTGGGGTCCTAGCCTGACGGGACTAGTGGCCTTTAAGAAGAGACACCAGCAAGACTTTTCTCTACCTTCCTCCCCTATGTTGTGCACAAATGAGATTATGTGAGCACATAGTGAGAATGTAGCTGTCTATGACAGAAATGGAGAGTTCTTGCCAGAAACTGACCATGATGGCACCCTAATCTTGGACTCCCAGGTTCTAGAATTGTGGGAAAATAAATTTCTGTTGTTTAAGCTACCAGTCTATGGTATTTTGTTATGACAGCCCAAGCAGACTAAGATACTAATCCCTAGTCTATATTCAAAATTTGTCAATTGTTCCAATAATGTCTTACATGGCTATTTCATTTTCCTCAGTTCAGGATCCAACCTAGGATCATACATTATATTTAGCTGTCATGTTGCTTTAATCTTTACCTGGAATCTTTCCTCTGACTCTTTGACTTTCATGACCTTGACATTTTTGAAGAGTACAGACCAATTACTTCATAGAATGTCTGATGTTTTCTCATGGTTAAATTCAAGTTATTTGTTCTGGCATGGAAGTGATGGCTCATCTTTCTCTGCACCATATCTGGAGGTATTTGATACCAGTGGTTCCAGTGTTGATGATGTTTACTTTGGTATCCACCAGGTTTCTCCAGTGAAAAGTAGCTATTTGTCTCTCTGTAATTAATACAGAATTTGTTTAGAGATACTTGTCTATGTGAATATCCGGGTTCTTCAAAATTTTACTCACCAGGTTTAGCATACATTGATGATCTTCTAAGTCTATCATCCCTTCTACATTTTTTGGTTATAATTCTGCTGTAAAGAAGAGTGGCTTTCTCTTCTCTCTCCATTTGTCTGGTTTTTAAAATTTAAATAAGAATAGACTCATGAATTCTTACCTTACATAATAGGTTGCAATTATTACTATTGTTATTGTTTTTATTACATTTTGATGCTCAAATTATTCCTAAATCTGCCCAGCAGAAGCCCATTCAGGCTGCTCCCATGTCACTTTGACATGCCTCTGTCACTCTTTGGACACTTTATGTTCTGCTACAATAAGATGCTCCAGGTCTATCTTGTTCTTTCCTGTTCCAGTTCTAGAATCAGCCATTTCTCCAAGAAGCCCTGATTCTGGCTCCTGGTGTGCTCTTTGCTTAGGTGCAGCTTTGCTTCAAGGCTTCTCAGCACACAGAGGTAGTACACGTGTGTGCGCTCACACACACACACACACACATACACACACACACACACTAGTTTCTTTCTTCAACATCATTCAAAAATTAAGCGTTAATGAATTCTTTCCTTATTTTCTTTCCTATCTCCTTTCCTTTTTCCCTTTTCTCTTCTGGTTACCTCTCTCTATCTTTCTCCCTCTCTTTTTCTTCTTTCTTTATATTTGTAAGTGTCTTCTTGCTAATAATCAAGAAAAAAGATTCTCTGAATTTTCCAGACACAGAAATCATGTACATCTCTCATTTATTCAAGAAAAAAATGGGGATAGATAGGAGAGGTGTTATAGATGGGAAGTGGCCTAGGAAGAGAACAGACCTCCCAGCCTTCAGCAGCAGGCGATGGCCCACCAAGCCCCTTGTTCTCTACCAAAAGGATGAAGCTGTTGCTGCTGGCAACTGCCCTTTGTAGCATCTCTTGGTCTGGACATAATCACTCCAGAGAAGTCAGAGAAACCAGACATTAATGTTAAAAGCATCCTGGACCTTAGTCTCCCAATAGTTAAACATAACCTTAAACAACAACTTTGCAGTTTGAAGAAATTATACCAGACGTTTTAATTTGTTTTAAGATCCTTAAGTAAAAGTTTCATAAATGAACAGTACTGCCAAAGAAGCATGATATTTAGAGATTCATAATTTGACACAAAGTATTTTTCTACTTTTACTTCCTAGTTAAAGATCTAATTTAACAGGGTAATTTATTTTCTTTTTCATACAATAGTAGGTCCTGACTAATTGGGTGTGAATATAAAATATACATATCTGGTACAAATGTAGGACCCACAAATCAACCTTTCTGGTACAAATTCAGGGCTCACAAAACTACTTTCTAAACCTGGTACACTTTTCTAGAATATTACAAAGGGTTCATCTAGGTTATTTGTCTGCCTTATTCTTGGTCTTATGGCTTTTAGCAAGTTATAGGTTCACAAAATTGTAGTCTGATGGATACTTCAAAATTATGCAGTCCTACCTTATCATCCTATACTCATTTCTAAAGGAATTATTTATTAAGACAATTTTAAAAAGAGACTATTTAGAATTTTGCATCACTTTCAACTAAATCCTTTCGGTGTCTATCATAAGGTTATAAGCCAAGTAGCTTTAAAATATTTTAATCAAACATTCATTTAGTTCATTTATTGAATACTGACCATGTGCCAGGAACTGTGTAGACGCTGTGGATACAGCATGGTGCAGATGGTGCTTGGTGCACGGAGAACAGGCAGCAGGGGATCATGGACGGAAACAGAGACTAGTTAGGAGGCTATTGCAAGCACAGCCTAAGCAAAAGGTAATTGTGACATGGACTAGGATAATAGGTAAGGTGGTGGGTTAGTTGGATTTAGATATATTTTGTTAGAACTCACAAAATATACTATTGGATAGGATGTGGAATGTAAGAAAAGGAAAGAAGTCAAAGATGACCTCAAGACTGTATTTGTTTTTTAGTCTGAAAAGCTGGAAAATAAAGTTCTTTCAATTTGGGGAAAACAGATTTGGGGTGGGAAAGAAGTCAAGTGTGTTTTATGGGCATGATAATTTTGAGATGAATACTCTATTTCAAAGCAGAGATGCATAGGTATTTCAAGTGAAAAACTTACGTGGAGTTTAATGCGGGAATAGGGACTAGAGAAGTCATCAGCTTATAGCATCAGACTAGGACCCAAAGGTGTATTTTTAGCTGGCATTTACTGAAGTCTTAATTCCAGCAATTGTTCTGAGAACCTTACATGCCTTGATTCATTTAGCTTGCGCGCAATCTAACCCAACCAGCCTGAATACTATTATTATCATTATTATTTACAAATGAATAAACCAAGAGCAAAAAGAGACTATGTAATGTATCCTAAGTTTCATACCGAGTAAATGTCAGAGCGGAATTTGAACCTCAGCTGTCTGAATCCACAGTCTTGCTCTTAACCAACTAAAGGTTAGGTACTAACATATGTTGGCATTGACTATGAGGCAAAGGAGTTTAGAATATGCGTGAACTTCCAAGATAATAGGTCGCACCAGTAATTAGCTGCTTCATTATGATTAAATTACACACGGGAGAGCTGGAAGAATTTAGCAGGTTCCATAGATATCCAATTTATAGCCACAGATTAGCTTAGTCACAGGTATTATCAAACTCATAATGGCTAATCATTTAGATATTGTGCACACCTTGCCCTACTGCCTAGCACTTTTGTAAAATCTCACTGTCATTTAAGTCTTTCATAATCACCCCTCATCAAATAGCAGTAAAGAGTGCTACTAAAAGGTTAATTTCATTAACCCGTTGTCTTCTAAACAGACAATTATAGTCCATGTTCATTTCATTCTACATAGTAAGAAAGAACTTAGGAACTTTGTGTGGGAATTTCAATGAACTCAAAGGATATTTATTGAGCACCAAATTGAGAGTGCTGGAGTACTTAGCCCTGTGAGACTGCCTTTGCCCCAAGATTTTGTAAGCTATATACCAAATGGTGCTAATTAATTTCCCTTCTTTGATGAGGAAGTATTTTTACCTTTCCTATGCAGAGATGACTACCTAACTTCTAGAACCCTGCTGTTAGATATCGCCTTTGCTGACAGTGCTGGAAGTTTGCATTGTGAGAACAGACTCTCTAGAAATGCTTTTCCAACTCAAAGAATCATTTGTATAGACTAGGTCTACAGTAGAAGTGAATGTTTGTCCTGTGCTTTAGGTCAGATTTCAATCAACATGGCCCATGGACTAAATCACCTGTTTCTGTATGGCTTATGAGCTAAGAATGGTTTTTCCCATTTTTGAATGGTTGGAAAAAAATCAAAAGAATAATATTTCATAACATGAGAAAATGATATGAAACTCACATTTCAATGTCCATAAATAAGCTTTATTGGAACATGCTCATCCACTTAAATACTGTTTATGGCTATTTTTGTACTCTACAACAGTAAAGTTGGGTATTTGTGACAGAAACTCTATGTTCTACAAATGCTGGTCCTTTACAGAAAAAGTTTTCCAACCCCTGCTCTGAGAAAAGAATCAGTCATAATGTATTTTGGAATATAAAATAGTTATTTATTTTTGTATTGCTGTCCTTGAAAATCATGGCTCCATGTAGCAATGCCTAGTCAAAAGTAAGAGGATCATCTTATCGATGAGCTAGAAAATAAACAGAACAGCACTGAAGCAAATCAACAAGTTATCATAAAAATTTTAATTTGATAACTCTCCCTACAGAGGGCCAAATCTGAGTTGCTATTTGGCTGCTTTTAAATGACTTTCCACTCTTCCTTTAAGACAGCTCATTCCTAGATGTTTTCAATGGAAAATTCCAGGGGTCTATACACATGTATCAGTGCTGGACATTTTTTTTTTTTTTTTGAAGAATGTGGAGAAGAAGGCTTTATGGTCTAAGGAAGAGCCCTTGGACTTAACATAAGCAAGATGATAATTTTTCAACTGCATAAGGCTTTGCCTAATCACAACATTTAAAATTCAACTATCTTTTGCCATCCTCACAACTTAAGTTAACTAAGTATATTTATCCTTGGTTTGAAATGAGGAAACTGAGGTCCAGAGCATCATTGTTGTATAATGAAAAAAAAAAAAAGCACTGGGTTTTTAGAGTCAAAATCTCTGACCTCTTTCCCATTCAACTCTCTGAGTGTCCCTTACATAGAAATGCAAGTGAGAACCTTTGACCAGCTAATCTCACTGAGCTGTTGTAAGATTAAATAAGATATATATAAACATGCTCTGAAAACTCTATAAAACACTTTATTTTTAAAAAGAAGAAAAGAGAAAAAAGGCAAGTAATTTGCTTACATCAAGTAACTCTTGGATAACTAGTGGGGTTCACTTGCCTTCTAGCCTTGTGTTTATCCCATTAGCCAAAGCTAGTAGAGGTGAAAATGAAAATTATTTGCTATGGGAATCTGTGCCTTTGGCCATTAAGTGTTTTCAGCTTAGTTAGGATGAATTTCACACCAGAGGGCCTGTGATCCACAACTGCATTGCTCTCATCTATTTCCTCTAGCAAGTAGAAAGACAAAAGCTTTACACTGTATCAAATGCCATCAATTTGAGATTTTGTTTTGTAGCATGGCTGCAAAAACCCTGAGTGTCAACACAACAGTGCTCCAGATGCCACTCAATCTATGTATTTTTTAATAAATTGTAAATTTACTCTACTGAATAATATAATTGATAAAATCACCATATCTTTGGACTTCAATGAATTGTTTGTGTGATGGTGTTGTTCTTCATTACATGCCTGAAGGCACTCATTAAGCTCAGAGTGAACAATAAGCATAAAAAGCACAAAGACAATGTGCCTGAACCAGCAGGAAGCCCACATATCAACCAGCACAGGATCTGACAGGTCTGCTCTTTGAGGAGAATGTTCCAAGCATTGTATCTAAATTTCATATTCAAGAGGTGATTTAGCTTTTTGCTTTCCAGTGAGGAATGAAAACTGCATATCCCTGATTATAAACATAAACCTGAGATGAGAAGATTGTTAAACTGAGAATTTACCTATTTTTCAAGTTATTGACACTTCTTGCCTGCATTGTTTAAAAGTCTAAGCTCATTTTCAAACTCATTTTTCCTCAGGTTGTGTATACCCTTGCCTTCAAACAGCACCATGTTCCAGGGAACTTCTGATGCTTTTTCATTCTTTCCTTGCTGTCTAATAGCAAAGGATATGCCCAACTAGCCTGACAAGGGCTCTGCACAAGGCTATGCAGCTTCATTCCTATCGGAAAGATAGCTTCTGAGCCAGATTTGGCTGATGTAAAGGGTTCAACAAGGGTTCATTTTCTGGGCTCCCAAGGTTAAAACAAAATATATTCATTAACTCACTTGCCAAATATGCATTGAACACTGGACATTCTGGGTTCTGGGGATAAAAAGTGACTAGAATAGACAAAGTTCCTGTTCC
Organism: Neomonachus schauinslandi; assembly: GCF_002201575.2. Taxonomy (NCBI): domain Eukaryota; kingdom Metazoa; phylum Chordata; class Mammalia; order Carnivora; family Phocidae; genus Neomonachus; species Neomonachus schauinslandi. The sequence continues at coordinate 113,988,553 of NC_058405.1, read as the reverse complement.
CATGATCCTCACATTGGTGGAGGTAGGAGAGGAGAGACAAATAATAAACAGAGTATTTACCATGATAGTTTTTTTTTATAATACCTTATGGATGCTATAATATAGTACTATAAAGTGCTAGAAAGATGATAATGATGTGGTAAGAGAGCAAAGTGGTAAATGGAGTTGGAAATACTATCTTATATAGAAAGCTCTGGTCACCATTAATAGTGTTCTCCAGTACTCCTAATGCTCATCTTCTAGGAACACTAGAGGGTTACATTTCCTCACATTTTAAAACTTAGGTGTGACCATGTGATTTACTTTGGCCAATAAAATATCAATAGAAATGACACATCACTGTCAGGCTGGAGAATTTAGGGGCCACCGTGCAATTCTCTAAAGTGTTTCCTCCTGCTGTGGCAAAACTTTAAGTCTCATGTTGAAATAGTGGCAACTTCTAGTTTCTAGTCTGGCATGTAAAAATCTTAGAAGTTACTACTTCTGTCCATACAACAAGAAAAAAGCTGAACAAACTAAAAATCGGTACTTTCTTAGATTCAACAGAGCATTGAGGTCACAGGGCAAAGAACGGTCCCCAAAATTGAAAAGACAGAGAGGTGTATATTGAGAATTGAAACTTACTGGAGAGGAAACCCTAAGTAGAAACCTCCATCTGAACCAGTATCAAGGTAGGAAGACCTAAACGGTAACTGATGGAATTGCTGGAGCATGAATATGGACAAGTTTGAGAAGTAAAAAATCCAAGGAGCCCAGTCTTAGGAAAACTCCTGCACTTTAGTGAGCTTCTTACATTGAAGATCAGAGAAAAATTCCCTGGTGCTTTCCAAAGCGGGCCCTCAAGAGGAACTATTTTACCAGAGCCTAATCGACTTGAGCTTTACCAGAACCTAACTGATCTGGGAGAAGGAAAATACCCAACTACAACCTCCTCTAGCTTTCCCATGTCAGTTAACTATCAGGGTGAAAGACTGAGAAGCAGTTGTGAAGATCACAGCCCAAGGGGACAGCACAGGCTCATTAAATGATTGAAACCAAAGTACAGAACTATAGAATGCTTTCCTCCTGCCACACCTTACCACAACATCAAGAGGGCTCCTGTGTAATATAAGTGGATACTATGGAAAGAACTGCATGCCTCAGACCTCATTTAGGAAGTTTCTAGGGAAACCCAAAGACAAAAGGGGAGACAAAAACAAGGACACCAAGGAGGAAATTTTAGCCTCTGCTACTGATAGCTACAGCAAACAATAATCACCACCTAACTTATAACCAGGTAAACATAAAACCTCACAATAAATAGAGGTCCATTACAGGCATACTAAAAGACAAAAACACAGTTTGAAGAGACAGAGCATGCATTAGAACAGATACAGACATAGCAGAGATGTGGGAATGTTAGACTAGAATTTAAAGCAACTTTGATTAATATGCTAAGAGTTATACTGGGAAAAATGTACAACATGCAAGAAAGGATGGGTTATATAAGCAGAGATAAAAACTCTAAGAAAGAATCAAAAGGAAATGCTAGAAATCCAAACTAACAGAAATGAAAAATGCCTTTGATATGCTCATCAATGGACCGGATATAGCCAAGGAAAGAATCAGTAAACATGAATAAAAGTCAATAGAAACTTCCAAAACTAAAATACAAAGAGTAAAAGTTATAAAAAAGATAGAACAGAATATCCAAAAACTGTAGGACAATTACAAAAGATATGACATATTCATAACAGGAATACCAGAAGGAGAAGGAAGAAACAGAAGAAATATTCCAAGCAGTAATGACTGAGAATTTTCCAAAATTAATAATAGACACCAAACCAAAGATCAAGAAATCTCAGAGAATACCAAGCAGAACGAAAATAAAGATAAAAAATAAATACCTAAACATATTATATTCAAACTGTGGAAAATCAAAGACAAAGAAAAAAAATCTTGAAAGAAGCCAAAGAATAAAACACTTTACCTATAGAGGAGCAAGAGTAAGAATTATATCTGACTTCTTTAGAAACCATGCACACAAGAACACAGTGAAATGAAGTATTTAAGATGTTAAAAAGAAAAAAACAACCATCAACCTAGATCCAACCTGTATCTGGCAAAAGTTTCCTTCATAAGTGAAGGAGAAATAAGACTTTCTTAGACAAAACTTGAGAACTTTTGTTAGCAGTAAACCTGCTTTCCAACAAATGTAAAATAGCAATTCTTCAGAAAGAAGAAAAATGACAGGTCAGAAACTCAGATCTACATAAAGAAAGAAATAGATTAGAGAAGGAATAAATGAAGGTAAGATTTTTTTTTAATTTTTCTTATTCTTTTTTTTTAAGATTTTATTTATTCATTTTGAGAGACAGACAGACAGACAGAGCACAAGTAGGGGGAGCGGCAGAGGAAGAGGGAGAAGCCAACTCCCTGCCAAGCCGAGAGCCTGACATGGGGCTTGATCCCAGGACCTGGAGATCATGACCCGAGCTGAAGGCAGATGCCCAACCATCTGAGCCAACCAGGAGCCCTTATTTTTCTTATTCTTAATTTATCTAACAGATAACAGTTTTTTCAAAATAATAACAGCAACAATGTATTTGGTAATATAGCTTATGGAAAAGTGAAATAAATGACAGCAATTTTTTTAAAGACCTTTTTATTTGAGAGAGAGAGACAGAGAGAGTGAGAGAGAGAGCATGAATGAGGTGAGGGACAGAGGGAGAAGCAGACTCCCCACTGAGCAGGGAGCCTGATGCAGGGCTTGATCTCAGGACCCTGGGATCATGACCTGAGCTGGAGGCAGAGGCCTAACCGACTGAGCCACCCAGGCACCCAAATGATAGCAATTTCTTAAAATATGGGAGGGAGGAATTCAAAATACTCTATTATAAGGTACCTGTACTTGAAGTGATATACTGTTATTTGAAGGTGGATTTGTATTAGCTATAAATGTATATTGCAAACTCGAGCACTAAAAAAAGTTAATAATGCAATTAATATGCTAAGAGAGGATCACACATTAAAACCAAGAAGGCAGAAAAAGATGGAAGACCAAAATAAATAAATAAATAAATAAATAAATAAATAAATAAATAAATAAAAGAACAAGGATAGTGAATAGAAAATAGTAACAAATATGGGAGATACTGATCCAACTATATCAATAATCACTTCAACCATCAATGCCCTAAATATACCAATTAAAAAACAGACTGACATATCAAATAAAAAAAAAAGCCCACAAGATCCAGCTATATATTATCTATCAGAAACCCACTTTAAATACAATGACACAAATATATTAAAAGTAAAGGGATGGGGAGGGGAGTAAAGGGATAGGGTAATATGTATACTATGCTAATACTAAAAGAAAGCTGAAATAGTGGCACTATGAAATGTTGGAATTTCCATCTGCCTGGGTCCCTCATGCCTACGATGAGCAGAACTCTCTTCCTGATCCAAACTAGATATATAGGGAAATGGAAAGCACACTTTTATTTTAAGTCCGTGAGATTTGGGGATTGTTTGTTGGCATGGCAAAACCTGGCCTATCCTGATTAATGTACCTGGCCTATCCTGATTAATAATCAGGCCTAACCTGATTATTCAGGTTCCTCTGATAGGAACCTGAATAATGTGTGACAGGACGTCCATGGCTGTGCTGGGGCAGGAAGCTCCAGGAAGGGGGTAACAATAAGAACAGAGGCCCTAAGGCAGGAACATGCTGGAGTGTTCTGAGAACTCTAAAGAGAACACTGTGGTGGCAGCAAAGTGAAGAAGGGATAGACTAGAAGATAATACAGAAAGTCAGGGCCAAACACCAGAATAAAATCCAAATGCCTTACTCAAGTCATTTTATATTTTCTTCAGTGAGAGATGGAAAGTTTATTAGTTTCCTACATAACAAATTACTACAAACTTAAAAACTTAACACAAATTCAGTATCTTACAGTTTTGTGGGTCAGAAGTCTGGGCATGCCACAGATGGCTTCTCGGCTCAGTCTTCCCATGCTGAAAGTAAGATATTGGCAGGGGCTATACTCTCATCTAAGGCTTGGGATCCTCTTCCCATCTCATTCAGGATATTGGCAAAATTCATCTCCTTGTGGTTGTAGTATTGAGGTCTCTAATTTCTTGCTGCACGTCAGCTAGACATACTCACAGCAATTAGAAGCTACCCATAGATCTTGGCCAAATGCACACTCCTCCCACCACCCCCCAGCTCACAACATGGCTGCTTTCTTTCAGCACAGCAGGAAGGCATCTTGCTGACATCAAATCTTTCTGACCTCTGAGAAGATCTAGACCCCTCAAAAGGGCTCATACAATTATGTCAAGCCTAGGTAGGGTTAATTAACTCTATTATTATTCTTCCAAATAATCACACAGAGTATGTACATGAAGGGGTGGGAATCTCGGGGGCCACCTAAGATTTCTGTCTATCACAGGGAGCTATCCCATGATTTAGAGCAGCATAGGGATATAATCTGGCTTATGTTTTAAATGAGTCACACTGGATACTGGGTAAAAGGAATATTCTGTGGTGGGACACAGGTAGAAGCAGGGAGACCAGCAGAAGGTGATTACAATTGTAAAGAAAAGAGATGATGGCAGCTTGAGTTAGGAGATAGCAAATGTGATGATAACATGAGTTAAAACCAAATATTATTTAGATTATCATTTCTAATATACACCCACCAAACAACCTAGAACCCTCTAGAACCCTCAGTTTGTTTTTCAGAGTCCATAGTCCCTCATGGTTTGATGATTTATTTTTTTAACTTTACATCTATTAAAATTCCACATATTATGGGAAATACTTTCAAATTATTTGGTTCCATTATGTTTCTTCTGGGCATTTTTATTATATGTGTCATGTTTTAGGTACTTATTTAGGTAATGTAGACAGTTTGGCTAGAGCTAAAAACAGGTAGAAAGTTTTCTGGAATTGAAGAATTTGTTTAATTCTGAACAGTTACAAAAGAACTTAGCTCTCCAAGAAGGAGAGAATTGAACCCAAATAAAGCTAGAAACAACCAGAATGAAAGGAAGATTTCCATTGGAAAAATACTCTCATAACTGGGAATTAGCCTTCTTTTTTTGACAGCTAACTACTGTACTTCAAGACATTCTCCTTAGGATAACTGGAATAATTATGGCTATTGCATCCTTCTAATGGAGAAATGGCTCATGGAGAGATAAAGGTGGAGAGTAAACAGGCTGAATGGTCCTACCTAATTAAAACCTGTCATCTAATTAAATACATTCCCAGGAAAATAGCTAGTTTTCTCTTAGGGAAATGGTGGTCCAACGCATTAGTCACACAATGAAATGTTCTTGCTATATTCAGTCACAATTTTTTTTATGGAAACAGGACCCCAATTTTTCTATATGCAAATTAAATACTTATCCTAGTATACAGGGTATTTCCTAAAAATACGTTATTCCCTTTTCTTGATGAGTACCGAATTATAAATCTAGACACAGTAAGGATAATCCAATTATCCATTTTTCCATGCTTTCTCCTTTTTGCTATTACAGGAATGACTTTTTCCTCATTCCTCCATCCTAAGACAATACCATGCAGTTTGAATTTTTAAACTTCTAAGTCCTGAAAATAACTGTGCTTCAATTTTAGCTTGTCTCACTGTGGCAGCCAAATCAAGTTAAAAATGCATGTACATATAAGTAGCTTTGACATCAAGATATCAATTGACTATTAAACATTCATAGCACTGTGCTTTTCCAAGCATTGCCTGTTTATCCATATACAAGACACCATGATTCAAACTCTGTTGAAAATAAACATTTTGAAATAATTAGTTATCTGCTACTGGCTTCATTCCCACTATAACCTTTATTTCCCCCAAGGTTAATATAGGCTGGTCCCAAGTGCAGGGCCAGGTGATGTTCCTCACGCTCTTGTAGAACCTTCCTGCCAACTTCACTTAATTATATGGTGTCCTAAGCCCAGTTTAGCTTGCCCAAGTGCTTGCTAAGTTTTCTTTGCTGCAAGTAGCACTAACTACAAAGCTCTATCAAAAAGTATGTAGAGGAACTAAAGCTTTTTTTCCAAATCTCCAAAGCAACTTCTTTTTTGCGGCTAAAAGAGAGACTACAATGTTAGTTCCACAAAATTTTCTATTTAAAAAAGTAAAATTGAGGCTTTAATCTCCACTTTCTTGAGGAACTTGCTTTGCAACCAGCCTGCTCCCATGGGTGCTGTGTTGCCTAAAGTTGAGTTGGGCATATTTATTTGTATGTGTGCAAAAGGGAGAAGGTCTTCAGTGCTGTGGAATGCTATCATTCTTGACTTTCCAGGAAAATGGACCTGTTCTGTGGCTCCATCACAATTACACTCATGTAAAATTCTAAAATGTCTCCACTTAACAGAGAAAGAGCTTATTATATGACTCTCTCAGTTTTCTCTAGCATTAGAAAGGTTCAGAAGAAACTTTTTGGTTATATCAAAATCCAAATTTGCCTCATTTATGTCTGTAGCTGTGACTTAAAAAATTTCAATCATTGAATTCTACTAAGTATATTGCATAAGCCCACATCTTAGTATGTGTCTCTGTTTATGCTGTCTTTTATTTTCTGTATTCTACAAGTTAACAGCCTTCCTTCCTAGAAAGGAAAACCAAGCAAAACTTAGCATAACACCTTTAGTATAAGTCTACCCACACAGGGTGCTCCTATACAGTCTTCTATACGAACAAAGATATTTATCTGACTGATTCAGAGTTTACTTCAGGTTCTTTATCTATTATTTGGCTACATAGGCAAGGACTCTAGTTATTCATTTACTCAAATTGCCTGCTTTTATAGATAAGAATATTGATTAGTTAAGTGATTTACCTAAAATCCCATGACACAGTAAGGACAAAGCAAGAATAAAAAGCAATTTCCCTTACTATGGTTTATATAATATTTGTATTGCTGATCAGTCCTGCTTCCAAGAGTTATTGAAGTACCTACCTTGGGAGCAAGTAAAGAATCAAAAATGGAAAATTAGCACATTAATTTAGAAAAGTGGTCACAGTAATTTAGTTATTATTTTGGTGATGAATAATATATATGTTAAAATATATATATCATACGTATAATTTATGTAATTGCTTTGCAACGTTTTAACACTCTGGCCCTTTAGGAGATGAAGTCCCTTACACAAGGAGATGGTGTGGCCTTTCTGAAAGCTGAGGCACTTAGTACAAACTCTCTTTCAGAAATACTAAATTGAACTTCCATGATAGACTGCATGGTGGTTTTGCAACAGTTCACTAAGCAGTACGACAGGTAATAAAGATGGAACCAGTAGTCAAATCACAAGTGACAAAAAGATGCTGAATCATTTTAAAACAAATTTGTGGTGTTTTTAATATTTTTCCAGTCACAGTGCTTGGTTTAATTTCCTGAATTCAAACACATTGTGCTGACAATTTCTCAAACCTTGCTCAAGTAGTAAATAATCTTATTGAACAACAAATATTTTGTTTTCTGTATTTGATGTTCTCGTTTAATGAAGTGTGATATATTATCCAGATGGTGTCGAGTCTGTGAAATACAAGGTGATATTTCTCTATTTAATGGCAAGTGATGTGGCATTAGTGTGATCGTTTATTTGCAACTTTTTTTCATCTGAATAAAATTACTTGTTTGCTTACTCAGGGGTGGTAAGATTGTTTTAAAAACATCTGGGGGTGCCTGGGTGGCTCAGTCGTTAAGCATCTGCCTTCGGCTCAGGTCCTGATCCCAGAGTCCTGGGATCGAGCCCCGCGTCGGGCTCCCTGCTCAGCGGGAAGCCTGCTTCTCCCTCTCCCACTCCCCCTGCTTGTGTTCCTGCTCTCGCTATCTCTCTCTCTGTCAAATAAATAAAATCTTAAAAAAAAAAACAAAAAAAACATCCTGATTGTGATTATATACAACAAAAATTGACCTTCAATAAGGCATTAAAGTAGGCTCTGCTCAGAAGAGACATTAGCGAGAGCCCCATTGTGGTAGTTTGGGGAAAATGTCATCAGTTCTTCCCACTTCCTTCTATCTACAGTTTTTGCAATGTAATTGTGCTGTACCCTCCTCCCATAAATGGGCTTTTACCATGTGACTTGCTTTGGCCAATGCATTGCAAATAGAGGCTTGAAATGGGCTTACATATCTGGGCTTGTCCTCTTGTCCTCTTTTCCATGATAAATTTGCATAGACTAGACTAATGTTCTCAGAAGGAGCATCAAAGTTCGTGGAACAGAGCCAATTCACAGATGCCTAAGTAAGCTGTTGAACTGCAGACCATAAAGTGGGAACACCCAAGCACATGAGTAAGCCCAGGTAAGTTCAGCAGACAGCCTAGCCTATTCCTACTGATTCCAGAAAGAAAAACATTAAACTTTCATTATATGTCACTGAAGTTTTGTGGATACTCATTACACAGCATAATTGTGGCAACAGGTGAATGATCCGTTTTGTCCCTCCACATCCCTTGACAATGCATATCCTAGGTCCCACACTCAGACATCTTGCAGTCAAACAAGAAAGAAGTGTTACTCAGTAGTGGTCATGTTTCCAGCACCAGCGAGATACACAAGAAAAACAAAGCATGGTCCATGTCCTTAAGAAATTTATAGTCTCATTGAGAAAGAAAATGCACATACTCCAACAGATCATCACATATCGGTGTATCTTAACTAGGGGATTATATCAGTTTTACTGGAGAGCTTTAATCAAAATGTGCATGTTTTTGGTGCCAGCGAGGACTTAATGAATCTAAAAACTCTGGGGGTTTGGTCCAGGGATATATATTTTAGAAAAGTTCTCCAGGGAATTCCAATGTTCTCTCCTGAATAAGAACCAAAGGTAAGGGCTAAGTAAACACGCATGCTGTATTTGTGGATAAGTGCAATAGAGTGTAAGAGAAAGACGAAGTCAGCAGAGGCAGCAGTTGTCACAAAAGTCTCAAGAGATGGAATCTGAACGAGTTCTCAATTGCAGGATTTAGGTAAATAGAAAGAGGGGTGGGAATTCAAGCAGAGAAAATATCATAGCTCTAGAAGGAAGATGGGAATTAATATGCCTGGATAGAATAGAGCTTTATTTATTTATGCATTTATTTATTCACCAAGAACTTCTTCAGCATTTACCATGTGTCAAGCACTAGTCGAGTTCTTCACAAATATTAACCATCATAGCAACACTATGAGGTAGGCACTGATATCATTCTCAATTCATAGTACAAGCTGACCAGAATGGAAGAATTCCTATACTTTCTAGTGAGTGGGATTACTATTTGATAGAAAAATCCTAAATGTCTAGAATAATTTTTCTTTGCAAAGAAGCCTATAGAGGAATACCAAAGTCACTGTCCACTACCTTGAAACTATACATAATAATAATCATAATAAAATTATATATTATTATATATCAATATAATAATGATGGTGATTAAGTATAATCATAAAGTGGGATGGGTGATTAAATATAATCACCATCATTATTATTAGTTTTCTAGAGTATATATAGGTTGCAAAAAGGAAGATGGAAAAAAGGTAAAAAAAGTATCACATTGAATTTGACAGTATTCACCCAAAGTTCAATTTTAATCATTTAAATTTTACTAAAACTCTGTAGATCACAAATGCTTTGTAGGATATGTCTTTTCTTGTTAAGTAATAAGAGGTATTTTTCCCCCTTATAAGTAAGCTCTGAGGATCATTCTAACCTTCTGCTTTTCATTCTGGAAATCTCTAGACATGAACACCTACTTATCCTACTTATTGCTCTGTTACATCATATTAAGAAGGTTGCAAATCCAGGCAGGTTTTGTATATAGTTCTCTATTTTCCAGAGTACCTTCCAAGTCCTTTAGGTCCAACTAATTGATTTCTATCTGAAAATAAACGTCTAACAATGACAATTATAAACTTAGTAGATATAACTTACAAATTTATAAAGCTAGAATGGTTATCTATAAAGAACTACCAGATTCTAAGCAGAATTGTATTTATACTAACTTAACCAGATAATCTCTTTAACTTTTCTCTGAACATTTTTGGGGCGGGGGGGGAAGTCAACACAAGTTCTTCAACTAATCCAGTCTCTGGGTTTTACATTCAGCTAACAAAATGCTATGGTAAAGAGTAGGTGAATAAAGCTTGCAGTTTACTTCTTGATAAGTGGATACTTCAAGATTTTTGAAAGCTAATCAAAGTATACAATGCTAATTTTTAAATTAGCACTAATCACTTTATCTCTCTGACAGAAGATGAAAATATAAATAAAAGACTACTGTTATCGATTGACTGACTCAAATCTTCTTTGGCTTGTTTGCTTACAAATCTCTTCTTCACCCTTCTTCTGTGCTGTGTCACAGGGAGACTGACCCTGCAGACTGTGTCTCCCAGGCCTGTGTGTGCTGGCTTCCAATCTGGTCAAAAGGAGATACTGGCAGCAGACTGGGGCTCAGGGCATGGTGGAAAGAAAGGAAAAACAGGATATTCTACCCTTCCAAAGTAGTAATTTGGGTGCATGTATTGCTGCAGCTTCTACCAGATAGGTACACTAGACAGCCTTGGCATCTAAGGTCTGGTAGACTACCTCCTCTCCATTCATCCTATCCTTTTAAACTTAAGTATGGTAGCTGTTTCCTGCTGCTGCTAATTTTGCGGTTTTCTCCTTTCTCTGTTGGGCTTTTTAGTTCTTCTGTCACCTATGTTACTAATTATCTGTAGTAAATGCCCTCTATTTGAAACACTTACAGTGATATCTGTTTTCTTGACTAAACTCTGACTGTTACAAACAAGTAATCTGTTCTCAAAAAGGATCTGAGACAGCTTACAATAAAGACACAGGATCACCAGACCCCCCCCCAAAAAAGAAAAAAACTGACATCTATCTAAATCAAGAGGTAAATATGGTGGTTAAATAGAGAGACAGAGGTTTGAAATGTATTAATTAAAATGTTTTCTGTTTGCCATGGGATTTTTCTCTCAGCCATTTTCATCATCATGAACAAACAAAGCCATCAAAAAAAACAAAAAGGCAACCTACTGAAAGGGAGAAAATATTTGCAAATGATATATCTGATAAGGGGTTAATATGCAAAATACAAAAAGAATTTAATATAACTCAACACCAAAAAAAAAAAAAGTCCAATTAAAAAATGGGCAGAGTAACTGAATAGACATTTTTCCAAAGAAGACATAAAGATGGCCAACACACACATGAAAAGATGCTCAGTATCACTAATCATTGGGGAAATACAAATCAAAACCACAATGAAATATCACCTTACACCTGTCAAAATGGCTAGGATCATAAAGACAAGAAATAACAAGTGTTGGTAAGGATGTGGAGAAAAAAAGGAACCCTAGTGCACTGTTGGTAGAACGTAAATTGGTCCAGCCACTGTGGAAAAGAGTATGGAGGTTCCTCAAAAAATTAAAAAAGAATTACCATATGATCCAGTAATTCCACTACTGGGTATTTACCCACAATAAACAAAAACACTAATTTGAAAAGATATATGCATCCCTATGTTTATTGCAGCATTGTTTATAATAGCCAAGATATAGAAGAAACCCAAGTGCCTGCCCCTCCATAGATGAATGGATAAAGATATATATATATGCCTATATATATATATATATATATATATATATCACACACACACACATATATATATACATACACAAACATATATACGATGGAATATTAGTCACAAAAAAAGAATGAGATCTTATCATTTACAACAACATGGATGGATCTAGAAAGTATAATGCTAAGTGAAATAAGTCAGTCAGAGAAAGTCAAATACCATATGACTTCACTCATATGTGCAATTTGGAACAAAACAAATGAACAAATAAGGAAAAAAGAGACAAAAAAACAGACTCTTAACTATAGAGAACAAACTGATGGTTACCAGAGGGGAGGTAGGTGGGGAGATGGGGGAGATAGGAGAAAGGGATTAAAAGTATACTTATTATGATGAGTACCGAATAATGTATAGAATTGTTGAATCATTATATTGTACATCTGAAACTAATATAACATTTTATGTTCATTATACTTCAATTTTTAAAAAAGGAAAAGAAAAAAGTTTTCTCTTTGCAATGGGAATTTTTTTCTCAGCCATTTTACCTGCTGAGTCTGAATAGTGAATACTCCCTGAAAACTATTCAAATAAATTTTTCAGAACAACGTGAAATGAGAGCATATTGGTGGAGACAGGGGCAATAGGGCAGTCAGAAGAGCAGATTTTCTACTACTGGTATTCTAGTTTTGCCTGGGCCAAAGTCTATCACACATGCTTCCACTGTAAACACAGGACAAATACAAGTCACATATTGTGACTTGATTTTAATTCATATATTATCCCTCCATGGGCACATCCAGGTTTATAAGCAATTCCATTTCTTTTCCTTCCTCTCAAGAAAGTATATTATAATGTATAATGCATAATAATTAATGGAATTCTTATAAGGCTAACTTGAATCCTTTCTAATTTATCTTACAAATTTTGATATTTTATTTTTATAAAATAATTAGTTGTAGCAGAACTAACAACTAATCGATGACTCATTACTCCATGAAGAATTTCTGGTTTGCACTAATTGCAGAAACCATATAACTGTCAGAGTTGTTACCTCCCTTTGAATGCATGGACATAATCTGTATGTCTTCTAAACATTATGTATGACTAGTAAGTTACAGAATTATTAGTAAGCTTATCCACAATTAATGGGTTCAAAATCGCTGACTGTATGTCCTTAAAAGGGACAAAGTAAATTTAAAAACAGCAGGCTGATATACCTTTGTATAATCATGAGTATCTAGTATATGCTAAATTCTGCAAGGCCAAGAAAGAACTTCAATTAATACTGCAATTGATTAGCTTAGGTATTAGAACAAATAAAGTCACTGCTATAAATTAACTCTTTCATAAGTAACATTATTGCAGGACCCAATATTAAACAAAGTTTGTCACCTGTCTAAACAATGTTAATGTTATCACAAGTATATCAGAAACACAGAATGTGCATGGATCTAAATGAGCACATGCCAACCAACAAAAAATATCCTGATTGCATGGCCTGCTGAGGATTATCCATAAGTTTTCTTTTTGTAATATAAAGTATAGCATTAAAGTGAAAATTTCCCATTATTTGGAATGACTTCATCAAGGTGAAAAGTTCCATGAAAATGGGAGTGTTTATGTTACTCACTTTGTCTCACAAATATCTTGTGTCTGGCCCAATAAATATTTGTTGAATGAATGACTACTATCCTCATTCTAATTTGAATGTCTCAGGTGTTTGATGTTTATGATAAATTGCTGATTTCTTAAGAATATCATTTTTAATTACAATATATGAATTAAAATCAAGTCCCATTAGAGATCATTAAGAAGGTTGAATACACAAGACCTCTCTCACTACTGGAATGATTTTCCCCACCATCCAGTGTATACAATAGGGATGATTAGACTTTCCAATTGTGGAAGAGAGTGTTTTCCATTTTCTGAATTTCAGGATGTAGATCTTTTCAGCCTCCTTCTCAAGATTTTATTCCTTGAGATAACAATGAAGAGCTTACAGATGCCAATATTATAAAAACAAGTGTTAACAGTTTCCATGGGGGACATCCCTTTTGGCAAATTACAATAGAAACCAAGAATCCATGTGGTTTGGCTAACCAAACTTTCCTGGAAATGGTCATCAGACATAACAGAAAACTGATCTTGTCCCTGCCAGTTTCATTCCTTTCCAGGAATAAACTCAAAAGTAACCCTTAACCAAAGGTTCCCCAGTGACAGCCCCTCACAATTAATCTAATTCTCTTCCCATAAAAAAGTGAAGAAATATCAGTCCCATAACATTTAAGAGACTGAACACATTACCAGAATTGTTAAAACTTAACAGTTGTTGAAACATGGCCAAATCCTAAACTTTTGTACTTTTTCCTTCCAGCCTAATAGTCACCTGACTCCTGTTCAAATATTTGGTAGAAAACTACAACCAAACAAATAGCTTTAGTTTTTCTTATAAATCATTCTAAATAAGCACCAATGTAACAGCTGCAAAATATGTCTATGAACAACACTGTTATGTAACAGAGACCAATGGTCAGGGTTTCGAAGCATTACAGTGTGTTTAATCCAAGCATTTGCATGCTATCCACCTTCCATCTGCTGCAAAAATGAATCCTCTGGTTGCAAGTGAGTATAATAGAATAAATATCATTTGCGGCTCTGCCAGTAGTACAATTACCAATTCTATAACTGCTCTTTGTCCTCCTTTCTCATCTAAGATGAAATAAACTAAGGCAGCAAGCTGGATACATCCAGCTGGGTTCCCTCTAAGCATACCTCTCTTTCTATAATCAAACTCAACAGAAACAGGCTCTTGCTACTGGGACCTCAAACATGAAGAGGCTGCTGCTCTGCAGAAAATAAATAAGCAGACATCAAAGATTTATAAGAAATTTGATTAAGAAACTTTCCCAGTGTTTCTACACAGCAGACACCTACTACTGGCATGTGCTGTAGCTAGAATTGGGTATATGGACTTTTATTTTTGCCTTTGGATCCTATGTTAATTAATACACATCCCCCAAGTTGGACACTGTAATGAAAAATTAACAAAATAATGACCCTTGCATGAATTTAGTCTTTGAATCAAAAACCTCATTCCTATTATGCAGCCATCAAAAAAAAAAAATACCCGAAATATTACCATTTGCAACAACATGGATGGAACTAGAGGGTATTAGGCTAAGCGAAATAAGTCAATCAGAGAAAGACATGTATCATATGATCTCACTGATAGGAGGAATTCTTAATCTCAGGAAACAAACTGAGGGTTGCTGGAGTGGTGGGGGGTGGGAGGGATGGGGTGGCTGGGTGATAGACATTGGGGAGGGTACGTGCTATGGTGAGCGCTGTGAATTGTGTAAGACTGATGAATCACAGACCTGTATCTCTGAAACAAATAATACATTATATGTTAAAAAAAAAAAAAAAGAGAGAGAGAGAAGAAGTAGGAAGGGAAAAATGAAGGGGGGGAAATTGGAGGGGGAGATGAACCATGAGAGACTATAGACTCTGAGAAAAAAACTGAGGGTTTTAGAGGGGAGGGGGTGGGGGGATGGGTTAGCCCAGTGATGGGTATTAGGAGGGCACATACTGAATGGAGCGCTGGGTGTTATACGCAAACAATGAATCATGGAACACTACATCAAAAACTAATGATGTAATGTATGATGACTAGCATAACATAATAAAATTTTAAAAAATACATAACTTAAACAAAATTTAAAAAAAGAAACCTCATTCATATGTGTCAAAATATTTTTGTCATTCACCACTTAATTCAAGAGTGAGATTTAAATTCCTTGTAGAATTGAGAAATTAGTAATACCTGATCAAAAATGATTTTATTCCAGTGACATATCAAGGCAAAATGTTTCCTTGCCCAAGGACATCATACTACATATTACCACAATGAAAACAGTATGGAGGGGGGGAGAAGAAAATCTTATCTGGGGGGAAAACCAACAACTTTGCCTTATTGCTTCAACCATTCATTTAGGTCTCAAGATTCTCTCAATGAGTAACCAAACTTCAAAACTTCAGAAGAATGCAAATACTCAACATTAGATTTGTCTGTATAGATAAACTTCCAATCAAAGCCACTTGGATAAAAACATACTAAAAAGTTAAAACTGTAAAATCATATAGTGGAAAAGAAAAGCCCATCGAGAAAAGGAAGAACTTGCATAACTTATGTAATTTGTTCAAATATCACATTATTGCTCCAATTTCTACTTTGCTTTTCTGGGGCTAACTTTGCCTGCCAGATTCTCTTTGCCTTCTCTACATGGCTGCCATCTTCACTCTCATGGCTCTTGACCTCATCTAACATCACAAGCAGACCTTTGAAAATAAATTATACCATGTTTCTGCAAGCTATAAGGAACTTGAGGAATGGCATATTTCAGGGGAGAGACTGTTGACAAAGGAAAGTCTCCATCCTAAAAACTCTAACTTGATTACCCAATTGTTCCTAAAAAGTAGGCTCATGATTTCTCCCCCTCAATTCTTCATTTACCCACAAGTCACCATCCACCTGATCTACAGGTCTAATATAAACTAGAAGATAAAGCAATTAAGAAAAGGAATCAGCCTCCAGTCCTAATTAGCCTACCAATGTCACACTAAAGTCCAGATGTTACCTCCAGAATTCTCAACATCCCTGACTCACACAGGAATACCACCATGATCTTAATTCAGGTGAATGGGGGTATGATTTGTAAAAATGTCTGCAAAATTTCAAAATACTCAGTTCAAAAACAATGCATTTTTAAAAATAAGAAATCACTTTAAAAGCAAACTAGTTGTTTGAGGGTGTGCAAAGGGGATAACTTGTTTAAATTCATTGTTTTTCAATCAGTTGTATTGCTATGTAGCCAGAGGTACAGTTTGTGATTAAGAGCCAGCCTCTGAACTCAGAAAGCCTTAATCCAAATTCTGTCTTTAACACTCACTAGCCATATAACCTTGGGTTATTTCCTTCCCCTCTAAGAAGCAGTTTCTTCATCTGTAATGGAAATCACAATAGTGCCTACCTTACAAAGTTGTTGTGAATGTAAATGAGATGATATATGTAAAGAGTTTAGCTGTGCCAAGAACACAGTGAGCTATTATTTTTTAATAATATATCGAGAATATATTTAATACATATTGAAAACTATATGTCTATAATGTAGGATGAGTGATTGAAACTGGGAATAATTTTTACACATATTTATCTTATTACAGAAGTTACATATTTTATATAATAAATTCTTTGATGAGTTTATTATTTTTTTGCCAAATTTTGTTTGTTAATTTAAAGGTGTTTTATTCTGTAATCTTGAGATCTGTTATTCCATATGTCCTGTGATATTTACAGATGATGCTTGAATTGCTCAAAAACCAATAGACTTGGAATAATTGAGATAAATCAGTCTTCAAATTTTTTTCTCCACATTTCCTGTTTTATCTTGTTTATTTGTATTACTCAAGAGAAATTGAAGTGACCAGTTTGTTTCATTCATAAACTATCTTTTCTAGTGTAGCTGTGCAACCAAACAATTCTTTCAAAAATGAAAGATTTTGGAGTGAGAATAAAAGTTGTCACTGACAAAATGCTCAGCTTTTAATTTTAGTGTGACTATTTGATAGTTATATAACTTGAAGACCACATCTGTAAGCTCTATTATTAAAAGGACCTGGTTCTCATAGCATTTAGAAACCTCACTATCCTAGGTATTAAGCAAAAGCCACTATCTGGGTGTCTTACCTTGAGACACACTATGAGAACTACTCAGTGCTATGAAAACTCACTCAAGAATGTCCACATAATCATGTCATAGGTGACACTTTTTGATTACACAGTCCTTGATAAGGTCTGTGTCAAATGTCATTATAAAATGTTTTTTTGCTGAATTGATCTGATGCTGACCAACACTGAAGATTCAATAATATACATCACAAACATAAGAATGTTCCATTCAACTCTTAGCAGGCATGATGAATATCCCTAGGATCTAAAGCATAATGACATTTCTCAGGCACTGAATCGGATGTTGTCAAATGAAGCAGCCTGAGCCAGCTGAATCCATTCGGTCTATGTAAAGATCTTCCTATATAGCATGTGAAT
Organism: Neomonachus schauinslandi; assembly: GCF_002201575.2. Lineage (NCBI taxonomy): Eukaryota > Metazoa > Chordata > Mammalia > Carnivora > Phocidae > Neomonachus > Neomonachus schauinslandi. Next base: position 113,970,872 of record NC_058405.1, on the reverse strand, counting down.
ACTGATTTTCCCCTTGGAAAACTCCTTAGAAATTTCAAAAGATTGGGAGGCTCAAGATTCTTGCCTCTAGCCAATGCCTGGTTTTATCTGGTCAGCCAACCTTTTAATGACACAAGAGTGGTCACCAATAAATCTCAGATTGTAATTATTCACCAGCACTTCGTAGGCCCTGGCTACTCCTTTCACATCATCAAACTCTTTGAAGTTTTGTGGGGGTCCATCTTTAATTTAGATGAAAGATTTCACTCTGTAGGTTTCTGAAATACACTCAGGAAAAGGATGAGTTCATTTATTTCTACAGCCATTCCTCACTCACCTCTTTGTTTTGCAGGTGGCATTTATTTTTTTAAAAAAGATTTTTATTAATTCATTTGAGACAGAGAGATACAGAGAGAGAGAGAACCTAAGCAGGAGGAGAGGCAGAGGGAGAGGGGGAAGCGGACTGCCCACTGAGCAGGGAGCCCAACATGGGGCTTGATCCCAGGACCTGGAGATCATGACCTGAGCCAAAGGCAGATGCTTAATCATCTGAGCCACCCAGGCACCCATACAGGTGGCTTTCAAACCACAGTATTTTGTACTCTAAAGTCAAGGGCAGGGATGCAATCCCACTTGCCTCTGTGGCCTAGAATTCAGAATCTGACTCATCTGAATTCCTACAAATATAGAGTAGTAGGTACTGGTGTCAGTCATAGCCAACAACAACAACAACAAAATCACCCAGTCAAACTAAAAGTTCCCAAAGTATGAACCCAAAGCAAAACATCTAGGCTATGAGCAAAAAGGACTTCCTATAAAGCAGAAAAGCAACCTTCAGACAATATCAATAGCACATCAATAAACAAGGGAGATGCTAAGGGACATTTGTAAGATTGGTTGAGTGCTAAGTTAGAATCTTTTGTTTCAGTATGTATAGTCTCCCAATTCAAGACACTTTTCTGGACCTCAACCCTGAATCTAGAGTAGTTTCCTAGAGTCTAACTTAACCTTGAGTCTCAGCTTAAACATCACTTAATGAAATTTTCCCTGTCCTTCCAAACTAGATTAGATCATGTGTTATATGTTGTCATAATATTCTTTACTTCTTCATAATGTTCATTACTATTAAAATTAATTATTTCTGCAATTATCTGCTTAATTATTAGCCCTTCTGCTAGATTCAACATTGCAGTAGGTAAGAAAATGACTGTTTTGTTTCCTGACATATTGGATATGGCTGATATTTATTTATTGAATAATCAATATTTGGAGACTGAATATCAAAACTGACATATCTAAGAATCTATAATTTGAGATCAGATCAGACTTTACATTGCAATTGGTACAATCTCTATTCCAATGTGGGTATCCTCTCTCAAAGTGTTTAACTGATGATCATCTGGTTGTTCCCTAAACATTTCTAACAAAGGGTCAGTAAATAATTTGTGAGAATTTGTTATTTGTCTACCATTCACCATTTATTAGAAATTGCCCCATCATGTGTTTCCTATAACTTCTGTGTGTCTATCTATCGAGTCTTAGAAGTAATCTAAAATAAAATCCATTCCTTCTATACAAGAATACTTACAAAGTAGCCAGCCATAATGTGCTCTAATAGGTCTTCTTTCCTACAGGCTTAAATCCTTGGTTCTTCTAAATGTTCCTCATGTGAATATAACATGTGAATGCTGATTTCTTCTCACAATTTGGTTTTAATTCTCCTGACAGTGTACCTTTATTCAGCCTGTGTTCCAATATAACCAAATCCCATAATACTTCAAATGTGGTATGACCCAGACAAAGTACAGTAAAACCACTATCTTCCTTGATCTGAATTCCATAATATTATTAGTCTAGCTTAACTTTGTATTGCTAGTAGTATTCTACTAACCCTATAAAAAATTGAATTCTACTGAGCTCAGCACCTGCTTAATAAAGTTGTGGTATCTCATAGAAATCTAAGAGTTACTTTTCTTTGCCATATGTTATCAGTACTATATTTAATTCCCATTGCTTTGGGAAGATTATATGATATATAGAAGTGTCCTAAGGCCTATCCCATAACAGAAATAAAAAAATAAATAGTTCTTATTCCTCTTCCTTTCCTTCTGCTTATTTTCATTTGTCTCAAGACTCCACCAAACAAAGCCAAGTCTTTTTGTGATGCTTGATGATCACTCCAAATGACAGAGTCCTAAGAACTGCCTTGGTCTGCAAAGGGCAGCAGTGAAGTTTTCACTTCATTGGGTGACATATTTTCTAGGCTTTTAAAAACCAAGTTAGAGAAGGATGCAATGCATCAAGTCTCTGAGTATCAGTGTCTATGGCTCCTACAAGCATAGGCAGCCTTGTGGTATCTCTGCCTTTCCACTTCCAACAAGAATCCATTACACGAGCCTGCTGCCATTCTCCACAAAGGCCTTAGGGCTGGGAGTACAAAAAGGAACCCTGCCAGTTTACTTTCTGTTTCTTATTAGCTTACAGATTACACTATGTGAACTGCTCCAGAAAAATAATATCACTTTTCCTCTAAGCTGTAAAATGTCCATGTTCTAATACTTGCAGGTACTCTGATACTTTGTTTTACTGGGTTCTTTTGGCTTAATTAACTTATTTCTTTTCTTCCTTTCTATAAGAAAATGAACATGTAACAGTCTTATCTGTTTATTTATTACTGTTATTTGTTCATTTTTTTACATCAAAGTAATACATACACATAATTTTAATAACAAATACCTTTATAGGCAACAAAAGAAAAAAAAAAGTGCTTTCTGACCCATTTCTCTCTATTCCAAAGTCCTGATCATCAAAAGTAATCATTTTCATCTTTTTAAAATTATTTCTTCTGCTACTCACCTCTTACTTGTAAATAAAATATTACATACCTATATCTTGATTTTTTAGTTTTTTAGAATATCTAATACCTTTGGATAATACAAGAAGAGTATTTGAGTCTTTCTACAAACCTCCACTTCTCTCTTTCCCTCTCTTACCTTATCACCATCTTCTCAATCTATGTCATAATTTTTATCAAATTAACATTTAATACATATATCATTATAACTATATTTATTAGAGCTCAGCCAGATAATATACTATAATTATGTTCCCTTCATTGCAAACATTTGGTTTTTCTGGAAGTTAGTAATTAGATCTTTTTTAGCCCATTTACTTTGCTTTATAAGTAATCAACACTAGTTCATTCTCAAACTATAAAACAGAACTTTAAAAATATGTTTAAATGTGGTCAAACACATCAGGTAAGCTTTCAGTATCTACTAGAAAATTGTCTCGTCTCCAATTTGGACTTGCTGAGAAACTATTTTCCTCAGACTTTCCTGCACCATTACCTTGAAATTCTCTTTACCTTGCTTTTGTTTCACCACTGTATCTCAGATTCCATGTTTTACTCTTCCTTAGTTTACCCCACTTTGTTACTGGCACATTTTTCAGTGGTTTCCAGAGAAAGGTTTCATGGGAAGTAAGTTTTTGAGACATTGCATGTCTGAAAATATTTTTATTTCTGCCTTCACACTTGATTGATAGTTTAGCTGAGTATAGTATTCTATGTTGGAAATTATTTTCCCTCAGGATTCTTATACAGTACTCTACTGTTTTCTAGGTTTCACTGTTTCTATTGAAAAGCTGAAAAGAGGTTGATACTTGAACTATATGATATGATTTTCTCCTCCCCCCTTTTCCTCTCTTCTCTTCTGCTCCCCATCACTCTCCTTCTCAGACCTTTATTTTCTTCATCACTGATGTTCTGAAATTTCATGACCCATTTCTCCAGTGTTAGTGTTTTTTTGTTGATTTTTTTTTTTTCTGAATTCTTCATGAACTCTTTCAGTCTCAAAACTTATGCTCATCAGTTTTAGGAAATGTATTACTTCATAATTTTTTACACTTTGTTCTGTTCTCTTTTTTGGTATTCATATTATTCACTAGTTGTACCTTCTGGAAAAATATTATTTTCTTAACTTTTCTTCCAATTTTTCACCTTTTCTCTTTTGATGTTACCTCTGGGAAGACTGCCTCAAATACCTATTCCAAACATCCTACACTTTTTAGGTTTATTCTTATCCTGCTTGTAGTTTGAAAGAGTTCTTTCTTGTTCAAGAGAAGCTCCTTTGCGAAAATATACTGTTTTTGTTTCAAATGCAATGTCTTATCTTACTGAGAACTTTACTCGCAGTTTCTTTCTTTTCTTTTCTTTTATTATTATTTTTTTTTAGGAACTGTTTATTTTCTGTCAACTTTATTTCCATTTTGTTTGCCTTTGTGGAAGAGCAACTTAAGACCACTCAGTGGTTATTCCTACCCATTCAGTGGCCTGAGCAATGGGAGCCATAGACCAGTCTTCAGTGGCAGACTGAGCACTCCAGTCTTCAGTAGGGAACTGCTGAATCAGCACAGAGGGCACCTGCATACCTTCAGACCAGTCTGCGACTTCAGATTGAGTAGCAGTGAAGTCAGGAGCTGGAGCAGTCCATTCACCCTGAAATTCCTCCTTGGTCACAGCCTTTTCAGCAGAGGCCTATTCTTCCTTTTCAATCTCTTCAGGATCTCTGTAGAAGTAGAGATCAGGCCTGACGTCTCATGGTTGTTCACAGGAAATGGTGCAACACATGTGTAGAACTTCCTGGGCCAGCATCCACCACATCAGACCCACTAAGTGAGCTCCCCTGTTGCAAGACATAGCAATGTCCACATAGTGCACAGGAGAGTCTGTGTTAACAGCGATGGTAGGTAGGTTAATATAAGACACCTCTGTGAGAGGCTGATAGTCAGCCTTGGGATCAATAACCACCAGAAGTCTCAGCTCCTGGAAGGCTGCATGGATCTGATTAGTGAAATTTCCAGAAGTAAAGTGGCCAGCAATAGGAGTGGCTCCAGTAGCAGCAGCAAATTTCAACACAGCTCACTAACAAGTATTCCTGGATGATATGACAGTGACATCAGCTGGGTTTTCAGTACAACAATGACATGAGCTGCCAGCAGAAGCTTCTCCCAGGTTCTCTCCAGATTTATAATGTAGATGTCATCACTTTTCCTTCTGTAGATGTATTGTCCCATTTGGGAGTCAAGGTTGGTGTCACCTAAGTGGGTTCCTGCTATAATGAATTTGAGGACATCCTCCTCCTTCATTTTCAGAACATCAAAGGCTCTGGACATCATGAAAGTTTCCCTTTAAGTTATGACGGGAATGCAAAACAAGGCTGTATGACCCCTACCCAGGTAGCATGTAAAGGCTCTTTGTTTTTTAAGTTTTATTGTCTTTCCTTTATCAACTTTGTTTCCTCTGAGTCTCGCTTTCCTACTTGTTTATTTTGGTCTTTGCCTTCTGCATTAGGAAGTTCCAGTGTTTGATTTTCCCTGGTTGGCAATTTAGATTTAAATGTGAGGTCCTAAAACTCTGTTTGGAGGAGGAAAAAATCTTTGGATTGATAGCTCTCACCATGAGCAATGAAGAGGGGACCATGCTATTTCACTTGAGATGTCCTAATGATAGTTTTGCAAACCTTTTGTTTTGAGCCAGTCTTTTGAGCCCAGGGTAGGAACTCTTTAGGTTACTTCTCAATGGTGCTGCCATCAGCATTCCAAGAGCCAAAAAGAAAAGAAGGCTGAAAGTACAGAACATAGATTTTCACTCAATCTGCTTGCTTCCAGTTCAGGGCTACACCCTATTCTTTGTTTTGCTTATTGTCCCCGAGTTAACAGTCTCTTTAGATCAACTTTGCCAGAAATGGAAACTTCATTTCCTCTGCTGGGAAATTCTTCTGACTTGGGATTTAGCCTGGCTATGATGGCTTGGGAGGTGATCTGGGAGTCTAGCTACTCCTTAGATAAAACATTCCTCTCACCAATCTTTTTTTTTTTTTAAGATTTCATTTATTTATTTGAGAGAGAGAGAATGAGAGACAGAGAGCACGAGAGGGAAGAGGATCAGAGGGAGAAGCAGACTCCCCGCCGAGCAGGGAGCCCAATGTGGGACTCGATCCTGGGACTCCAGGACCATGACCTGAGCTGAAGGCAGTCACTTAACCAACTGAGCCACCCAGGCGCCCTCACCAATCTTTTTGATTTTAGCTTTGTCTCCTAAGCCCAATTTAGAAGTATCTGGTACCCCAAACTCCTATGATTTTGGGGGTTATACAGGTAAATTGGTTATCTTATTTTTTGTATCCCCCCATTATATTCTTCTTTCTCAAGTCTAATTAATCAAATATCACTTTATCTACTGAAAAATGAATATATACAAAGTTGGGACAGACTTATACTAAAAAATTAGTTGTTTACTTAAAATTCAAATGTAAAATTCAAATTTCATCCACTATTTTGTCCAACAACCCAAGTATGGTAGAAAGCAGAGTAAGGAAGTGTTAGGAATGTTGAAATTTTTACCTTACAACATCATGAATCAAGAGTGTTTGGATTTGATACAAAAAGAAATCAATATTTTTAATATAACATTTAGATGAGCAAAAGTACCTAATAAAGTTACTAACCCAGAACTTTTTAGACAGAGAGGGAATAAAATATGGGAAGTAGTGTGAATAAAATCTTTAGCTATCATAGCAGAAAATCACTAGCTTACTGCTAATGTCTAAATTGAGAAATAAGAAAAGCAGTACATTAAAGGATTTACCTAGAAGACCTAAAAGCAGGCATGATTAAATATGATTGTCACTGGGCACCAGGAAGCTGCTGACATAACATGTAGATATGGAGAGGATTATGGATTTTTATTATTAGTGCTATAGTACGTTTTGCTTTTTAATACATGTTTAACTTAAATTTTTTTCAATTTGTTTTAAGGAATACTTTAAATATTTATACTTCTAGTATGGTATTTATTGTTATTGTGCCCATAAGTGTCTATAGCCTTGACTTAAGAACACTTTCATGTACATCTTAAATTTTGAAAAGTCAGAGTTAGAATAGCTCAAGTTTCAAAGAGAGAAGTCTATTGGAGAAATTAAACTTTCTCTTTTTCTGGTAAGGAGAGACTTTTTTTCCTAGGGAAAATATCAAATATGAAAGCAAAACTCCCAGAAGGTGATAATAATCTTGCTTTCATGAAAGAGCAGTCAAGAAAAACACATTCATTTGTCTACTTTCAAAGCTTGCTGCAGTTACTGTCAAATATCTGAGCAATGTTCTCATTTTTAATAATGATTAAATAAATAATTGTTTCATTAGTCTTAATCTTGGGGTTTACTATAATCTAGGTTTCATGAATAAGCATACTAATTTGTCTGATTAATTTCCTTCTAGCAGTAATTTTAGTTAATAAGAGTGACAAAGGCAATATACAGAAAATGTAACATTCCTGTAATTACTGATTAAAGTTATGAATATATAAATATGCAATTTCCAAAATGAATAAGAGTGAAAAATAATAGAAGGGCATAGATATAATAAACTTGCATAGTAATATCAAACTTAATATATATCATGGTAGTCAATGAATTCACTTCAAGTCAAACCATTTGACCTCACACATAAAAGAAAAGGAAAAGAAAAACTGTTGAAGCCTTCATGTTCAGTACTATAGGGTCTCTGATAGTTTCTCTGATAATAAAATAAAATTACTCCATACTCCTACACACCATGATTTTATATATAATAAATAAATAATTGATCTTATAAATAAGAGATAAAAATACTGTTTTATAATCCAAATCTTTGGTGAAAGTCATGTCTACAAAATATTGAAACCAAATTCCACAAAGTACACCTAAAATTCAACCTAGTTACATGTTGAAAACTTATTCTTCTCAGTTGTATTTACAAAGGTAAACCTCAATTTAAAAAGGTGATGATAGCAATACTTTAGCTTTAACAAAAGTCATGATTTGCATGAATTACTTATGTTTAAAGGTTTTTGTGTTTTTTTTTTTTTTTTTACTTAGGATTCATAATATACCGCACCTTATTTTACAACAGAAAGAGAAATTATGGTTCAATTTACTAAAATAATTATAATCATAATCACATCTGCTCTTAAAGACTGTCAAATATCTCCAGAGTGCACTGCATACATTTCCTGTATTAGATTCCCTCTTTTATGAGTTAATTAAACAATTTCACAGCATTATTGTACAACTATTCTGCGTGGCATATTGTTTGTGCAGAACATTCCCTTTAATAGCTCTATTCTTCAAACAGATGTTCATTTAAATTTTTTTCAGAGATTTTATTTGAGGAACAATTAGTGCATTTATCCTACTATTTTGTCACCTTTCTGTGGATTCTGAAATAGCTCTATCTCTATCTTACGTAGTCAACAATTCTAAAGGGAAGAAAAAACACTCTTTAGCAAATATGTCAGTACACAAGAATATCAAAGCAAATTATCCTCAAATGATGGCTACTCAAAGTTACCCTGGTATTAGAGTACAAAATCAACAAGAACTTTTCTCAAAGGCACGGAAAAATAAAAATACATGATACCACATGTCCCCCCAGTCTACTAGTTTTGTTTTTATGAATTTTTACTTACACATACAAGCAGATTGAATTCATTATAAACCAGTGTAAAGTGACAGACTGAAAGGAAAGAAATGGATGCGAGACTACTTAAAGTTTATTTAACAAAAGAAAACTGAATCAGTCATTCCCTAAGACATATTTTCCTGGGAAAGTGACACTGTATATTGTTATGAACTGGCTTATCTTACCTAAACATTTTAAAGGAAGGAGATGCCATCTACCATGTGTTTTGAAGAGGAAGTTTCCCTCCTTGTTTGACTCAAATCGAGTTTTACAGGATTTGAGTCTCTGGTTGGGTTGGCTTTGTGCAATTCTATGGATTTATCTTCTCTTATTCTCTCTAAGAGAGCTATTGCAGAGTCAGCTGTGTTGCCAGTGTAGATGTTCCATCTCATGTGAAGAAGGGCCATTTTGTTTTTATTTTGTGAATAATCTCACTGCAGTGAAGTCAGACTCACATTCTTTTACTCTCCTTTAAATAAATGGTGGCCCAGAAATAACATTTGTCCTCACTTTTGAACTACGGATTAATGAATTATGAACATCTATTTACCACTTTGAAAGCATAATGTGCATTCATTTAGATGGAAATACAGTGTCAAGAAAAATGAGGAACAGTATGTTTTCAGAGCTATTCTTCTATTCCCTTTTCTTTCTTTCGTTTTCTTTTAAGCAGAATTTGGTTCTATTCGAATAAGAAAGCCTGAAAAGTTGAGGCATTACTAGGAATTTAAAATATACTCACAAAATGAGCACTTCATTTTTAGGTTAAAAAATGTGCAAAATGTTAGTTATTGGAAAGTTTCAGAACAAACTGCACCATAACATCCCAGCCTCCTCAACGAATACAGCAGAGTTTAAGGTAATAAAGTTTGAATTGTTTCTTTACCTAGACCTTCTAAGATCTCTAATCAGGAGTGGTCTCAAAGAACATTATTTTAGAATAGGCTTATGAGATGCCATTCCGGGAAAGAAGAGTTCAGGAATGATTAAGAATACTGGGACGGATGGGCGCCTGGGTGGCTCAGTTGGTTAAGCGACTGCCTTCGGCTCAGGTCATGATGCTGGAGTCCCGGAATCGAGTCCCGCATCGGGCTCCCTGCTCGGCAGCGAGTCTGCTTCTCCCTCTGACCCTCCTCCCTCTCATGCTCTCTATCTCATTCTCTCTCTCAAATAAATAAATAAAATCTTTAAAAAAAAAAAAGAATACTGGGACGGCCTTGCTCTCTGCCATGTGAATTGTGTGCACCTGGCAGTGAACAATGATGAAATGGAATGTATATGACAGGTTGCCAGAAGCAGAGCACTCCAGTCATTGTAAAGGGAGACCATTGAGGCACTGTTCAGAATGGCAGTAATTTGAAAACCACCTAAAATGTTCAGACAAAGGTAATTTTTAAATGGATTTTAATATATCTATGTAATAAAATGCTCTTTGGACATTAAAATATGATAATTTTTTTTATTTACTAGCACTGAAGAATGATTACAGTGTAAACCCCTAAGAGGAAAAAGAATAAGTAAAAAAAGCAATATTCATATTATGGACTCATCTATTTATACATTTATATGAGCACTTGATGTCCAGACTAAGCAACTTAGTTCTTATTGCATTTACTTAATCTTTCCTCTTACTTTATACTAAATATGATTTGTTTAACACTACTGTGGTCATGGGCGCCTGGGTGGCTCAGTTGGTTAAGCGACTGCCTTCAGCTCAGGTCATGATCCTGGAGTCCCGGGATCGAGTCCCGCATCGGGCTCCCTGCTCAGCGGGGGGTCTGCTTCTCCCTCTGATCCCCTTCCCTCTCGTGCTCTCTGTCTCTCATTCTCTCTCTCTCAAATAAATAAATAAAATCTTTAAAAAAAAAAAAAAACACTACTGTGGTCATGATGGGAATATGCTGCCACATACCATGGATACAAATGCTAAGCTCTGCAGGTCAAGTATTTGGCTACATTATTACATTTTGTGTGTGTGTTGCATCATCTGAACTTCTTTTTGAAGTACTATAAACATTCATCTAGGTGCACTAATCATAATTGAATATGTTCATGAATTTTCACTTTTGAACACATCTAAGTAACAGTCACCCATATCAAGAAAAAACAATTTCCAACCTCATTCCTGCCTCCTCCCAGTCACTACTACCTCCATCCAAGCTTAATCAATATCTGATTTATAATACTTTGGTTTCTTTTGCTCAATAAATAAATAAATCTTTGTGATATTCACCTATGTTCTGTCTTGTGTTTGTTTGCATTTAGAGTTCATTTATTCTCATAGCTGTATAGTATTTCATTTTATAAACATACCACAATTTATATACCTATTCTGTTAAAGGACATTTGGATTGTTTCCAGTATACAACTTAAAAATAGTGCTGCTATAAACATAATTGTGACATACTGATATCTCATTGTTAAATCACCCCATTAAAGATGAGGTTTTTATATATAAATCATGGGGATTTATATATTGTTATATAATATTTACTAATTTTTAAAGATTATTCACATCTATGTTTGGTTACTAATTCTCCCTTTTTTGTAATGTCCTGGTCAAATTTTGGTATCAAGGTTATGCTGACTTCATAAAATATGTTAAGAAGTGCTCCTCTTCTTCTATACTCTAGAATGGTTTTTACAAGTTTACTCATTATAAATATAAGAAGCATTCATGAGGAAGCCATTTAGTCTTGGGAGTTTTCTTCTGGGAGGTTTTCATAATAATATATATATATTTTTAAAGATTTTATTTATTTGACAGAGAGAGACACAGCGAGAGAGGGAACACAAGCAGGGAGAGTGGGAGAGGGAGAAGCAGGCTTCCCGCAGAGCAGGGAGCCCAATGTGGGGCTCAATCCCAGGACCCTGGAATCATGACCCGAGCTGAAGGCAGACACTTAACGACTGAGCCACCCAGACGCCCCCATAATATATTTTCAATTTCCTCAAAGTATAGATGATTAAATTGTATCACTTTTGGTAATTATTTTTTGTAAAATTTTAAAATTTCATCTACATGGTAGATGTCTAAAGTTTTCTCAATATTGCTTTTTAAACTTTTTAGTATCCATGTAATAACTACTTTTTAAAAAAATATTTATCTATTTATTTGAAAGAGAGGATGAGAGAGAGAAAGAGGGAGAATGAGCAGGAGGGACAGAGGGAGAGGAAGAAAGAATCCAAAACAGACTCTGTGCTCATGACCCTGAAATCGCGACCTGAGCTGAAACCAAGAGTTGGATGCTCAACCAACTGTGCCACCCAGGTGCTGCATAGTAACCACTTTTTTTATTCTATCACATTGGTAATGTTTCATTTTCTCTCTTTTCTCTTGGTCAATTTTGTTAAAGATTTAGAAATTTTATTAGTAATTTGATTAGTAAAATTACCTTTTGTTTGTTGATTTTCACTATTTCATATTTGTTTCCTATGTCACTGATTTCTGATCTTATTTTTAGGATTTCCTTTTTTCTACTTTCTTTGGCTTTGATTTGTTTTTTTCCTGTGTTCTTGAGATGGAAGCTTACACAATTCATTTTCAGACTTACTTCAAATACAAATATAAATACTGCTTTTGTTTTTATATAATTTATGTTTATGCTCGATTTTAGCTAGTAAATTTTAACTACAAAAAATTACAATCATATCAATATTAGGTGCCATCATAGCTGACATTTCACAGCTATACAACAAATGTTTATTGAATGTCTGCCACATGCCAGGAGCTGGGGACACAGTGTTGAAATGAGACAAATACGTCATCTTCATGGAGCTTATAGTAATGGGGGACAACAGAAAACAGTTACATAAACAAACACCTGTTATTTGCTAACCATTGTTAAATGATTGTGACATTTGTTTTAAAATTAACAAGGACCACGATGAACACTAGGATGACGAAAGGAAAATACATTTAATAATGACAACTAGGGAGAATAGGTATTAATATCTGCATTTTACGAAGACAAGTAAGACTCACAAAACCAAGTAAACAAGTTTATAACCAATAGATGGATGGAGTCTCCAAATATATTCTTTCCACTCTATCAGTACTTCTGTCAGAGAGCTCGGCATTCTGTTAAGGGTTCCACCCTCCATCCTCTTTTAGACACATATATTCTGTGACTCAAAGGTAGTTGTAAACAGCAGACAACAGCAGATACTTCCAATGAAGGTTTTAAAAAGGTCTTTTGGCAGTGAGATTAACATTTGAGGTTTGATTTGCAGAATCAAAATGCTAGAATGTAATAACCGGAGGATGTTCAGAGATGATTTTATTTGCTCCTATTATTTATAGATTGGTCACAAGCAGGATGGGAGAGAAATGTGTTAAGGGTTAGTGTAAAGCTGCAAGAGAAAACAAAGGAAATACAAAGCACATGCCTTAGAGAACAACTGCATGCATCTTCACATAAAATTCACATGATATAAATGAGCATTTCTCACAAAATTGAAAATGATGTTGTCAAACATCCCTTCTCCTCCTTTCCTAAATGGTAATACTTGTTTCAAGTCCCTTTTTATACATTCCCTACGAAAAGCCTCACAAATAGACAAAAGACACTGAATGGGCTCCATTTACAAACAAGCTCCTAGCAGGAATCTCAACTGCTCTGTTTCCCTTTGCTTCACTGCTCCTGGCAGACAGCAGTCAGTCAGCCCCATTATGCCTTCAGCCGAAGACACTGAACAAAGAAATCTCTGGACCCAAACTGCTCAAAAGATCTTCTGCAAATACTTCAGGGCCAGTGAATTTTCAAAAACTGTGCCTTTGCCTTAAAATTAAGAAGGGCCAGGATGAACACAAAACTGCTTGCTGGAGGGTTGGGAGAGAATGACAGTGACTGAGGGAAGACAGCTTCCTGAGAGGTTCTGAAATGGGGAAAAGGGAGACCTCAGCTATGAGGAGCATTTGTGGAAGGAAAGAACAGATTTGGTGCTTCACCTACAGCAGATTTCTATTCCAGAGGTAGCTAACCTACTCCGACAAATCACACTGGTGGCCAAAACTCAGCTTCCGCCCTGCCCATTTTAGTCTGTGTGGTGAATGCTGTTTAGAACCGTCAACCTGACAGAACTGTGCCTAATTAACACTCTCCTAATACCCCAGCAAATAACAAACCTGCTGTGGGGGAAAAATGCATTCACACTTCCTTATCAAATTAAGGCAAAAAAAAAAAAAAAAGCTCCTAATTAGCTAAAATCAATTAATGTGACAGCAAAATGAATGTATTTATACTGTCAGCTAAAGGTACAGTCAGGGAAGTGTCTAATATATAATGAAGCTGCTGGAGTTTCTTAAAGCAGTTAATAAGGGGTTGGGCTGAGTGGATTTTCTCAGTGATTCACAGAATCTGATGGATTTACCTCAGAAGCAGCAGATGTCCTAGGGTATTACAGGACCTAGGTGATTTCTAATTGTAATTATTCACTAAAACTTAGGGGGAAAATATGTGATTAATCAATAATAGGCATGTAGATCTTGTTGCTTATTTGCAATCACACATATAAATGCACATACACTTAAAAATAAAAGAGGAGTGGGGAGCCTGGGTGGCTCAGTCAGTTAAGCATCCTACTGGAGTCTTTGGTTTTGGCTCAGGTCATGATCTCACGGGTCCTGAGATTGAGCCCCACCGAAGCATAAGTGGGCTCTGCGCTCAGCGGGGAGTCTGCTTGAAGATTCTCTCCTTCTGCCTCTCCACTCGCCCTCACTCTCTCTCTCAAATAAATAAATAAATCTTAAAAAAAAAAAAAAGAGGAAATTTAGACTGCTCATTAGTAGTATTGAGTTAGTTGTATTTTCTGTAAAGCTTTCATGGCTAATAACTATTTCACAAACTTTTCCTTTATAACCATGCTCAGTTCAAAACTTGAGACAGAAAAGTATTACTTGCCAAATAACTCAGGTTGGGGTCCACAGATTACCTTGCGGCCATCCTCTTCAACTACAATGTTTTGATTCCAAGAATACTGGGTAAGTTAGGTGGCTTGAGAGAATGGTCTTACTGACATGATAAATTGTTAACAGAGAAATGTCCACATTGGGATAATTAGTTAAATGTGATCTAAAATAACAATAATTACATGCATCATCTGAAATAACAATAATTACATGTATCATGTCTTTCTATTCTAGACGAAGTATTTTTTTTAATGGGCATTTGAGTAGGTTATACAACAAAGTTTAGCACCTCTTCTACTCATAGTTGATTCTCACTGAATTCACCTTCATCAAAGATTCCATTTGATTCCTCTCCATGTCAGTGGACACAATAGGCATCATCCTTTCCCCTGTGTATGGATGGTGTGTTTATTTACTTAATGAAGTATCTGGAGGCCTCTACTGGTGTTTAGGAAAATATCAACTGAGATAGAAAAATAATCTTAAAAGGATTCTAAGCAGATGAACCTCCTTTATATATGATATATCCAAAACTTCAATTCTATATTTTTAGCACTCTTTCATTATTGTAAACACTGGTAAACTGATTATTGTCATTCCCTGATGTCACCTTTTCTAAGTGAACAACAGTGTGGCCCCAGGATACCCTGTGTTTCTCTTCTCCGGGATGCCATCCTGTCCTGCCCATCCTAGCCACACTAACTTACCTGCCTGAAGATTATTTTTTCACCCTCTGTCAGTTTATATCACATCTGAACTCCTCATTCCCCAGGGATTAGGGCAGATTTTTTCCATCAAACCAGCTGTTTGCTTTTTTTTTTTTCCTTTTCTTTTCTCAGTAATGGCAAAATAGCTTTGTTATAAATTAATGGTGTCCACATTGGATGGGGGTAAAAATCAGCTTCTGTTTCATACCTATTATATTTCTAATCAGGTAACACTGACAAATACATAAAACACAGTGAGAAGCTGCCAGCAGGAGAAGTGGGTGGGATACAATAAAATCTGGAACAGACAGAAGAGTGGTTATAAAATTATTTCTAAAAGCATCCAGGAAAAAAGGAGGTGATTACCATTGATTGTGATTTTGCTATGTGTCATATTCTTAGTAATTTCCTCAAAAATACAAATAATACGAGCATTTTCTTTCCACATTCAACAGCTTATAAAATTCTTTGTAATGTTTATAATACATAACCTCAGTACTCTTCCATCAATGGAAGAAGGGTACAGAGAAAAGGCAAAACAGAATCAAGTAACACAACCAGCAATCTTAATGGCTATATAGGCATCTATATAGATCAAAAGTGAACCTAGGCACAGTCTTGAAATATAGGCAAGCAAGGTGAGTTCTGATATCTAAACTGCCACAAGTCTTAAGTCTAGGTCCCTAATAGCAGACTCTGAGACTAGGATTCTTCTCCAAGTTATTTTTTAAAGGAGTGCTCTCAGGAGAGACTAGAAGTGAAGGAAGCAAGATGAAAAGTCAGAGAAGCTAAGCAAGGAATTGATTTCTGGAGCACCTAGACTCAGTCTGACTCTAGGATTGTACCAGGCTGCTATCTCCCTTCTGGAAGCAAAGCAGTGAGTACTTGGTACATCTATCAGTCAAGAAATTACCCTGGGACCCTCAGACCTCTCTGGATGAGGTACCTCCAGTCACCCAATAGATTTCAAGTGTGAATTATTATCAGCAACAACTACAACCCTTCAAAGGGCTCTCCCAGGTTCTAAGAGAGATGTCCAAAGAGTCTGCCACACTCTGTGATGCTTTCATGGCATTTGTTGAGAACCAGTGTTCAATCATATATCAAACAGAGTTTTGTGACTGCCTGGTAAACTTAAAGGCTAATCAGACCCTTTAGGCAATGAACACATGCATAGAGATAAAAAATAAAATGTAATTTTCTTGACTATTCCCCCTATCCTATCTATGATCCCATTTTTCTACAAGACAATGGGTAACAAAATCAATCCTTCAAATGATTAAAAAATAAAGGTTTTCTTTTAATAAAGAATATAAAATAAAATCTTCTTTAAGTATAAGAAATACAAAATTTGGGGTGCCTGGGTGGTTCAGTCGTTAAGCGTCTGCCTTCAGCTTAGGTCATGATCCCGGGGTCCTGGGATCGAGTCCCACATCGGGCTCCCTGCTCAGAGGGAAGCCTGCTTCTCCCTCTCCCACTCCCCCTGCTTGTGTTCCCTCTTTCACTGTCTTTCTGTCAAATAAATAAATAAAAATCTTAAAAAAAAAAAAGAAATACAAAATTCAAGCCATCAATGTTAGCCATACAGCCATACTTTTGGCCAAGAATAGGATTTTTAAGTTGTAGATGATATTTGAGATATCTCTTAACCTTTCCCAAATATTTCAGAATATTCTAATTCCCTCTATTTTACTGTCTTTATGTAAAAAATCAAAATATTGGCTTTTATGAAATTTTGGGGTTTATAGAATTTATGTAATTTTAATTGGGTAAAAAAAGAAAGGTAAGATTTCACTTCTCTGAAGTTTTGATAAGCAAATCTGCTAACTCATGGAAGTAGAAAATGATGCTCATTCAGGGGTGCCTGAGTGGCTCAGTTGTTAAGTGTCTGCCTTCAGCTCAGGTCATGATCCCAGGGTTCTGGGATTGAGCCCCACATTGGGCTCCTTGCCCAGCGGGAAGCCTGCTTCTCCCACTCCCACTTCCCCTGCTTGTGTTCCCTCTCCTACTCCCCCTGTTTGTGTTCCCTCTCTCGCTGTGTCTCTCTCTGTCAAATAAATAAATAAAATCTTTAAAAAAAAAATGATGCTCATTCATT
The DNA here is from genome assembly GCF_002201575.2 of Neomonachus schauinslandi. Classification (NCBI taxonomy): domain Eukaryota; kingdom Metazoa; phylum Chordata; class Mammalia; order Carnivora; family Phocidae; genus Neomonachus; species Neomonachus schauinslandi. The sequence continues at coordinate 113,953,678 of NC_058405.1, read as the reverse complement.
TTACAGTCACTTGTGTATCTGCCGTAGTTGAACATTTATGATTTTAGATAATGTTGCAAAGTGTTTCAGAATAAGCCTTCATGGTGTCTTAAATGATGTATGAATCTCCACCTCTACTGGACATTCTTCTAAATTGGTACTAGGCCGTCTTGACCGTAGTTCAAGACAAGATCATGGGTTGTAGGTTCAAGTATGCCTTGGATTTAGTATGTGCTCTGTTATCAATTAGTTATGTGATCTTGAATATGAAATTTAGTCTCTCCAGGCTGGAGCTTCATCCTCTGTTTACTATTAAAAAAAAAAAAAAAAGGTATATATAACGTTACTTACCATCCAGACTTACTGTGAATATTAAATAAAGTGTATATCTGATAAAGATAGCACATTTAACACCTCATCTTCTCAAATACCATATAAAGGCAGAAAATACATATTCTAAAGATTCAAAAATAATTTAAAAACAGAGTTTAATTGGTAAGCCCAAAATTTTGAACAACTCTTGAAAAACCAAAAGCTTTCAGGGATCAATTATCTTGAAAATCGACTGAGGGAACACCAAGAGTTCCCTCACTCAGATTTAGTGGATAGAAGGAGGAGAGAAGGTCCTGAAGAAAAGTTCCCCTCCTCTGCTGTACTACTGAAATACTTGAGAAGGTTGATAAAGTGCAGCTTCCTTTGTGGTAATGCTCTCATTCAAGTTATACTGTACTATCACATAACCTTGCACAAGAGCATTTTGGATCCCCTTAAATCTGACACATATCAAGCATAGAATGGAGATGAAAAACAGTTACTGAGAGATGGAAACATTTCAAATAAGGTTATATCAGAAAAGAGTAATCCTAAAAACATTAATGCTACTAAAACTACCTGGAAATTTAAAGATTTGCATTAAGCTTTTTATAAGCAAGGGAAAACAATATAAAAATTTAAATCATATGGAGGATTCATGTTCTATTTATCAGATAACCTTTACCTAGATTAAATTTTTTAATAAACATTGAGTTTCTAATGATCACCTGATTTAAATATCAAATTTAAGGCATTACTGTAATGAAAGATGGAGGGTATTGCACCATGTAGAATTAGTGGAGGGAAAAGAAACAGGAGATTCTCCTAGTGGTACCAGAGCTAGCATCAAAGAATCCCTATTTGTGTTCTTTTGTTCTGCAAACCCCTTATTTCTTCTAGTAATAAGGATTTATTTATTTTTCTTTCTCCAACCTCCTTAGAAGTAATAAACATTTAATAACATCCTTTGTAAAAAGCTTTCACTTGTCTAAAGATGCAAATTAATTATCATCACTTTGCATAATTGGTTCACAATAGTTTAGTAAAGTTAAACCAATGGGGGAAAAAAGGAACAAGTTTAAGTATGTTCCATGTTTGTATTTTTTATGGTCACTAAAGTATTTTATTAGGAAAAACAGCTAAAAAAATTGATGTGGAAATGGTAGTTAGAAGAATTCCTGCAAAAACTTTAGTTTTTTAATTTCAGGCTTCTTATTTAAATGAACTACTTGAATATTCATCCTTAAAGATTTGATCACAGTTTAATGCTGTAACATTTAATTACCTTCATTTTTGGGCCACTATAAATCAAAAGATTATAATTCAAATGTATACTAATTTATTCTTGACCTTGAAGTTAATTACTAACCATCAGAGGCTTTAATTATTGTTGGCAAGGTGGGAATATATCAAAAGAAGAACTGCTGAAACAAGAAATAGAAATGTTTATGGGCATTGAGAAGGTCTAGAAAATATAACCAAGTAATATCTAAGGAAAACCCTGATACCAAAAACTGACAAAGAAATAATATTAAAAAATAAACTACAAACCAATATTCCTAATGTATATGCATGAAAAATTTGTAAACAAAATTTTAGCAAATCAAATCCAACAAATCTAAAAAAGTATAATACATCATGACTAAGTGGGGTTTGTGCCAGAAGTACAAGTTAGTTTAACATTCAAAAATTAATCAAAGTACATCAGCAGATTAACAAACTAAGAAAAAACATAATCATCTCAACAGATGTAGAAAAACATGTGACAAAATTCAACATACATGACTAATAAAAAAAACTCCCAACAAATTAGGAGTAGAAAGGACCTTCCTAAACCTGGTATAGGGCATTTATGAAAAATCAACAGTTAACATCTTATTTAATGGTGGCATCTGATTAATGAAAGAAAAAAAATAACTTGGATCTCATAAAATTTAAAAACTTAGGTTCTTCAAAAGATACTGTTGGTGAAATTTTAAAAAACAGAAAGAAAGAAAAAGAAAAAACATATTGTTGGTGACTTCCAGTTCTGACCAAGATAAATTAGCCCTTTCCTCCCAGATTCTCCCTCTCACCATCCATATAACATGAAAACAATCACAGATAGGCTCTGAAATGTGGAAGGGCAAACTGTCTAAGGACCCTAGGACTTGAGGTGAATTCCCTGGGTTTCTTTATTGCCTCAGACAGGGCCCTGCAGAAGTCTCCAACCCAGAACTTCTAGCAGGTGTAGACCCCCCTCCAAAAGTCTCCAAGAAAAGCCTATTCCTCCTAGCCAAAACACCAGGAAAAGGGTAGCCTAACAGAAAACATTTTTGGCAATATCTACCCTACTCAAAGCAAAAACCAATGGAAAATCCATCCCCATGAACATACTCCCACAGTTTCAACTGGGCCAAGAAGTGAGGTGATCCTTAACCCCCTAACTCCCCCACCACTTCACCTCCCACATCTCCTGCACAGGGACATCAGACAGTGGCACGCCAATGTCCCCACACAGTGGTGCCATCAGGGCCAAGCAGGGAGGGATTCTTCTACCCACCAACCCCTGCCCCCAGGCCCACCTGGCTTAAGCAGGCAAGATTCTGATTCCCCTGCCACATTCGTGTCAGCATGGCTGAGTGGTATATTGGTCTTCCATCTCCCACCCAACAAAAGCAGTGAATGCTTTGACTGACCTGCCCAGGTGGTATTACCAAGTCCAGAAATATGCTAAGCCTCCACTCCCACCTGGCATCAGAGACTTAATGAGCTGATAAGTGGGGCTCATCACCACTCTGCTTCATACCCCCACTCCAGTGTCAATGGGACCCAACAGAGAGCTAGCATCAAGAGATAAAAGGAGGGGATGAGAAAAAAGTGGCACTAGTTGGCATTTGACTTCCCTCCTCCCTTCCTCTGTCATCAGCTGGGGCCCTCTCAGAGCAAAAAGTCAGGCTCAGCCAATGCCCCACTTGCACTTGGCAAGGTGTCAGGGCAGCTAAGAGAGGAATGGAACTGCCACTCTACCCACCTGCCACAAAGCAGTGTGAATCAGTGCTCCACATTTGCATAGTGAGAAGTGGAATAGATATACCCACCCAGCCCTGATGCTACACATAACACGGGAAATATATGCTAAAAAGTATGAAACAGAATCCAGAGGTGCATTACATAATATCTAAAATGTCCAGGACACCCAAATGTCACTCATCAGACCAAGAAGCAGAAAAATCACAACTAGAATGAGAAAAGACAACCAACAGATGCCAAGATGAGATGAATCAGAACTTGGAATCATCTGACAAGCATTTTAAAGCCACCATCATAAAAATACCTCAAAAAGCACTTAGAAATTCTTCTGAAATGAAGAACTAGAAAATCTTGACAACAAAAACAGAAAGAAGTTATAAAAAGAACCAAATAAAATTATAGAATTATAAAACACAATAGATGGGCTCAATAGTAGAGTGCAGATGACAAAGGGTAGAAGCAGTGAACCTGAGAACAGATCAACAGAATTTACCCAACCTGAGCAACAGTGGGAAAATAGACTGAAAAAACTTCACGAAGTCTCAGTGATAATAACAAAAAGCTAACAGTCGTATCATCAGAGTCCCAGAAAGAGAAAAGGGAAAGAATGGAACTCAAAAAAAAGTATGCAAATAAAATAAGGACTGAAAACTCCCTCAATTGGGAAAAGATATAAGATCGCATATTCAAGAGGCTGAGAAAACCTCAAGTTGAATAAACCCAAAGAAATTAATTAATAATTAATTAACAAACTTCTGAAAACTAAAGACAAAGAAAAAGATCTTTAAAAAAATGACACATTACTTGGAAAGGAATACCAATCTGAGTGATTTCTCACCTGAAACCAAGAGGCCAGAAGAAAGTGGCATAATATTTTTTCAAGAGCTGTCAATTATGAATTTTATATATGGCAAATATATTCTTCAGGGACAAAAGAGAACTAAAGACATTCTTATGTGAAGGAAAACTAAGAAACTTTGTCACCAGTAAACCTACCCTTGAAGAATGGCTAGTGGTGTTTCTCTAAACACAAACTAAATGATAAAATGCGGTGGCTGGGTGATGGACATTGGGGAGGGTATGTGCTATGGTGAGCATTTTGAAATGTGTAAGTCTGATGAATCACAGACCTGTAGCCCTGAAACAAATAATACATTATACATTAATAAAAAAAAGTTTTAAAAATCTGCTGAGGAACAAAAAAAAAAAGAAGAAGAAGACTTGGAACTCCAGAACAGAAAGAAAAACTTTGGAATGGGTAAAAATAAGGATATAAATATAATAACAAATATAATAGACTATCCTTCTTATGAGTTTCTTAAATCACATTTGATGACTGAACCAAAAATTATAACCCCATTTGATGGGTGCTCAACATATGTAGAGAAAATTCTTTTAAAAAATTATTTAAAAAGTGGGGAGGCAAAGGGAATTAAATGAACATAACATTTCCACACTTCACTGATACCTGTTGACTAAGATAAGTTAGATATGTATATTATGATATCTAGAGCAACTACTAAGAAAGCTATACAAAGCGATACACTATACAAAGTGATACACTTAAAAACACTGTAAATGAAGAGAGAATCCAGTAAATGTTCATGGAACTCTCAGAAAGGCAATAAAGAGAAACAGAAGAACAAGAGGCAGAAGAAACAAACAGAAAACAAATAATAAAATTACACATTTAAGCCCTAATATATCTATAATTATATATACATTAAAATAAGTCAATTTCACTATATGCAAATTTTAAATAAATTGATTAAAAAGTGAATAGGCAAGCCAGACTTAGAGAAGACATCTGCAACATACTGATGTGTGTATGTATATTTAACAAAGATTCATATTGATCATGTTCAGAATATACAAAAGAATCCTCTAATTCCCTTTAAAAACAATAAAAAACAGTGAAAAGCAATGTGAAATGAATTAAAATGGGCAAAAGATTTGGACACATCATAAATAATGATATACAATAGTTAAAAAGCATATAAAAAGGCACTTAACCTTTACTCCTCAGAGAAAAGAAAATTAAAATCCCAATAACACAAATCCAAAATAGTGGCTAAAATTAAAAAGACTGATGGCATCACATCAGCAATGAGCACACCTAGCACCCAGAACTTGGTTTCTAATACTGTTCTCCATTAAAAGGAACCAGGACTCCTTAGAGAAATGTCTGATTCTAGGACTTGGAATAGGAAGTGTACAAAATGATCCTGAAGTATCTTGTAGTATCAGAAAATAAGGGGGGCGCCTGGGTGGCTCAGTCGTTAAGCGTCTGCCTTCGGCTCAGGTTGTGATCCCAGGACCCTGGGATCGAGCCCCACATCGGGCTCCCTGCTCCGTGGGGAAGCCTGCTTCTCCCTCTCCTACTCCCCCTGCTTGTGTTCCCTCTCTCGCTATGTCTCTCTCTGTCAAATAAATAAATAAAATCTTTAAAAAAAAAAAAAAAAGAAAAGAAGGAACTGCTCAAAACAAAAACAAAAACAAAAAACCCCCACAATTATGGGGTATATCAAAAGGATACAAGTGCCAAATGAATGAGCTTCCCAATGGCCAAAGCTAGAACAATTTAAGCAACAAAATAAATAAAGTAGTATTAGATTATACCTCAAAGTATAAATATATATGAGTCAATATTGATATAAACAAATGACTGAATAAACAAATAAGGGAAGGGAGATAAATCTCCCATGTGTAAAAATTCCCAAATAATTTATAGATACTTCATTCTCCATAAATTTTTTAAGGTTTTACTTATTTATTTGACAGAGAGAGAGAGCAAGAGCAGGGGAAGCAGCAAAGGAAGAGGGAGAAACAGGCTTCCCATAGCAGGGAGCCTGACTCAGCCCAATCCCAGGGCCCTGGAATCATGACCTGAGGTGGAAGGTGGAAGCTTAACTGATTGAGCCACCCAGGCGCCCCCCATAGAAACTTCATTCTCAAAGAGGCGAAGCACAACCTCCTAACCCTTAAGCATGAGCTGCAAAAATCACTTTCTTCCAAAGAATACAGTATGAAAAAGGGGTGGGATAGTTAAAAAGAGTCACTTCACAGTAGAAAAACATGACAAACACTATCTCAGGAGATCAAGGTTAACATCTATAGTGATAAAGTCATGCTGACAACATGTGCCCTATATATAATGTTAAAAAAAATAAAAGGCATTTTACCTCTGTTGTCTTCCTCCTCAAAATTTATAACCTCCTTCTAATCATGAGAAAAACAGCAGTTGAATCCCAATAGAATGGTGTTTAACAAAATACTTAAGCAGTATTCTTCAAAACTGACAAGGTTCTCAAAAACAAGGTAGATCTAAGAAACTGTTACTACCTGCCAATTAAATGTAATGTGAATTCCTAGATGAAATCCTGGAACAGAAAAAGAACACTGGGTAAAAACTAATAGAGTCTGAATATATATGGACTTCAGTTAATAACAATGTATCAATATTGGTTTGTTAATTGTAACAAATTTGCAATTTTTATGTAAATCAAAAGTGTTCTAAAAATACCTTTTATTTAAAAAAAATGAACTGACAGCACCAAGTATTAGCAAAAATGTGAAGCAACTGGAACTCTTAAACAGTAATGGGGTTTCTAGTTCCACAGGTAAGGAGCTTGGAAATTGCCACACTGTCCTAACAAGTAAAAAGCTGAACAGACTGAAAAGTTAACAACTCTTATAGGATTGTAAGTGAGGTGAAGACAACAGGCAAACCACTGCCCCCATGACTGGAGAGACAGGTGAACATAGGGGATAGTGTCTTACTGAAGTAGAGACTCACCAGAAACCCCCCCAGGAATCTGAACTGTGATTGATGAATTGCTGGAGGTTCAGTGTTGACAAATCTGAGAATTAAAACCCCAAGAGGATCAAGTCATCAGAGGCTACCACACTTTTGTGAGTTTTATCTCCAGGAATAAATATTGGGAAAAAAATACCCTTGTGCTTCTGTCAGGGCGAAGGGAAAAGGAATCATTTTGAAGAGCATGCTGCTCCTCTCAATAAGGTCTGTCCTCAGGGGCAACTAGCTAACCAGAGCCCAACCTGCTGGGGTATTATCAGAGCCTACCTGAACTTGGGGGAAAGAAAATACCCAATTCTGGCCCATTCTAGCCACCCTCTTCCACCTAAAGTGGAGAGGGAAAACAACAACTGAGGAACACTTGCGAAATTTCCAGCCCAGAGTCAAAGGCTCACCAAAGACTGGAGCCTACTCATAAAGCTACAGAATGCTTCACCTCACCTCACATCTGACCCCCACATTATTAAAGGCCTATTTACATCTGTTCCTTGTACCAGTACATCATGTCCGGCTATCAAGAAAAAGTTACAAGGTATACCAAAAGGCAAAAACACACAATTTGAAGAGACAGAGTAAGCATCAGAACCAGACATGATAGGGATGTTGGAATTATCAAACATTAGTGATTAGAGTGTAAATCGGTTCAGTCAATTTAAAGAAAATTATTTGGCAATATCTACTAGACCTAAACAAAAGCCTATTTATGACCCAGAAATGTCATTCCTACTTATATTCCCAAGAGAAAGGATTATATATGTTCACCAAAAACTTTTACTGTACTATTCAAGTAGCTTTAATCATAATAACCCAAAATCAATCTTGATACTGGGAAACAACCCAGTATCAATCAAAAGAATGAATAAATAAATACAACTCATTCTTATACTGAAATACCACAAAATTAAAAAACAAAAAAACTACTGATATGCACAAATGTGAATGAATCTTGAAGACATGTTGAGAGAAAGAAGCCAGATATAAACAGGGTAAATAGAATATTCTATATATCCATGTGGGTACAGTCGTGTGTGTTTGTGTGTTTGTGCATATAAATTCATTGAGTTTTATACTTAAGATTTGTGCACTTTACTTCTTATACGTTATAACAGAGCAAAAAGATTAAAAAAATGAAAGTGGAATACCTGCATAGTTTACATCTAATCAAGAGATAGAAAACACACAGTAATTTAAACAAAGAAGTTTAATATGAAGAATTGTTACAATATGATAAAAGAGTATAGGACATAAGAAAACTTCATATGATATCCTAAGTCTGAGGGACATTACCCAAAGAAGGACAACCTTGGAAGAGGACACTCTCTCCAATGCTGGGGTTTTCTCCAAGACTGGGTTTTGATTGTATCATTGGAGAAGGTATAGTTGAACCCACTGGATGGCAAAGAAGTTGACTGATTTGCCAGGCTAAAGGTGGTCTGCAGTCACAAGCAAGCAGGAAACAACCCTCTGGAGGTCTAGACAGATATGTGAGCCATAGCTGGTGGCTAGCATGTGGGCATGAGGAAAGAATGGAGCACCAGTGGGGAGGCAGCTTACAGCATGGAATATCCCTGCTGGGAAGGCTGTAAGAGACACACTGGAGGGTGATGAGTGGGCAGAGAGAATCAGGGCACCAGGGCAGGCAAGAGGACTGAGGAGCAGGATGTCCATATTGAAAAGACCACATGAAGGTGATCACCAGCCACACTGGCACTGTGAGACCTCCAAAGGACAGCATATTCTGAGCATACGGCTGGGCAAAAGACCACCAGAAGTCCTCACACCTACACCACCGACCCACCATTCTACAGCTGGAAACATAGGAGAGCCCTTTCCTCCTGTAATGTCCCTCTAGTGACCTCTGCTAAGGATACTTAACCTCATGCTCCTTTAAAGCAGAGTTGCTTAAAGGAGCTCCACCTATTATCACAGTGAAGGTATTGGAGAGTCAATTGGGAGTAGAGAGGCAATAAATTAATTAACTGACACAATATTTACTATAAAAATAATAAAAATTAATGAAATCTAGAATAAAAAAGTAAATGAGATAATGCATGTAAAGCACTTGGCACAAGGCCAAGCATCTTGTAACTACTGTATAAACTGTTACTGTTTTTGCTGTCATAATGGTTATAATTATGACAATTTAATTTCAAATGCATGTCCCTTTTGGGGAATAGAATAGAAAAAGTAGGTCAGCAGCAAAAAGCTTTTCTTTCATCTTCTTTATTTTGTTTCGTTAACTGTTAAAGTAACAATATTCACTGTCAAAATTTGAAATTAGGTAGAAATGTATTGAATGAAACACATGAAATCTTTTATATCCCACCATCAATTCCACTCCCTTCCAGGATGTAACCACAGTTAGCAGGCCTTTGTCTCTGTATTTAAGTTATACTAATTATTAATAATATTTAATATTTTATAATACTAATATGTATTTAGGCATTGCTCTAAGTTCCTTGCAAATAGAATTTTATTTAATCCTCACAACAACGCTATGTTGTTGGTTTTATTATTATCCTCACTTAGATAAAAGGACTGAGTTGTTGACATTTAAGAAAGACCTAAGGACAAGAAGCAAGAGAAGTATAAGAACATTTGAAACAGTAGGAAGAGCACATACAAAGGCCATGAGAAGGTGACAACTGGGCAAAGAACTGAAAAGGTGATGGAGTTAGCCATGTGGGTAATTAGGAAAGAATGCTGTAGGCAGAGGGAATAGGCAGAGCAAAGGCCCTGAGCCAGAGAGCACACATGTGATGTCTGGGGAGAGCAGCTAGAGCTAAGAGAAGGGAGAGTAGTCCTTGAGCGGGGGCCAGTCCAAAAACTGGTCTGCAAAAACCTTAGTGCAGACACTGGGAGTAAGTATCTAGAAACATCTACGATGGTTTGAGAGAGGAATTTTAAATCTGCTAAATGAAATAATACAGTAATAGGGCTTGTATTTTTATGTCTATTTTTCATATCTTTAATTGTATGTTTGGTAATATAATTTTTTACTTTTATTGCATTTTATAAAAGTTTTGGTCCATGATGGATTCAAAGTTTTTTTTGTTTGTTTGTTTTTGTTTTGTTTTGTTGGTTGGTTGGTTGGTTAGTAGGTTTTTTAGAAAATGTAGGCAGTAATTTCTCTGACATCAGCCATAGCAACATTTTTCTAGATATGTCCCCTAAGGCAATTCGGAAACAAAAACAAAAATAAACTATTGGGACTACATCAAAATAAAAAGCTTTTGCACAGCAAAGGAAATCATCAACAACAAAAAGACAACCTACTGAATAGGAGATGATATTAGCAAATGATATATCCAATAAGGAGTTAATATCCAAAACATATAAAGAACTTATACAACTCAAAACCAAAATAACCCCCAAATAATCTAATTAAAAATGGGCAGAAGGCCTGAATAGACATTTTTCCAAAGAAGACATACAGATGGCCAACAAACACATGGAAAGGCATTTAACATCACTAATCATCAGAAAAAGGCAAATCAAAACCACAATGAAATATCACCTTACATCTGTCAGGATGGCTAGAATCATAAAGATGAGAAATAACAAGTGTTGGTAAGGATATGAAGGAAAAGGAATCTTTGTGCACTTTTGGTGGGAATGTAAATTGGTGTAGGCACTGTCGAAAACAGGATGGAAGTTCCTCAAAAAATTAAAAACAGAATTACCATATGATCCAGCAATTCCACTACTGAGTGTTTCATTCAAAGAAAATGAAAACACTAATTCAAAAAGACATATGTGCCCCTATGTTTATTGCAGCATGATTTATAATAGCCAAAATATGGAAGCAACCCAAGTGTCCATCTATAGATGAATAGATAAAGAAGATGTGGTATGTATACATACATACATATAATACACACACAATGGAATATTACTCAGTCATAAAAAACAATGGGATCTTGCCATTTGTGACAATATGGATGCATCTAGAGGATATTATGCTAAGTGAAATAAGTCACATAAAGAAAAATACCGTATGATTTCTCTTATATGTGGAATCTAAAAAACAAAACAAATGAACAAACTAAGTAAACAAAAAGCAGAAATAGACCCAAGAAAACAGAGAACAAAACAATGATCTTTTACTACAGATAGTCTTATAGTACCTAGGGATCCTGTCAAGATGCAGATTCTTATTCATAAGGTCTAGAGTAGGGTTTAAGCTTCTGCATTTTTAATGAACTCCCAGGTTCTGCTGATGCTTCTAATCCAAGGAGTAGCAGGTTTAAGAATCACTCCAGAGCCGGGTTAAGAATAGACAGTCAGGGAATTAGGGGAGAAGTGGGGAGACTGGTTAGACAGCTGGGGTAGAAATTCATCCAAGAGATGATGGTGCTTCAGATTAGAGTGGTAACAATGGTGATGGTAATAAGTGGTGAAATGGTAGGTTTATATATGAAAAGTAGAGACAAAGGGATATCCAGATATACAGGGTGTGGAGTGAGAGGAGAAGTTAGGGATGAGTCTAGGTTTCAGGCATAAGCAAGGGAAAGAACTGGGTCATGCAGTTAAGAGGGTAGAGGGGCTGAGGACTCTGAAAACAGAGCCTGAGCTGGTAACTGTTTCATCACAGTCACTTTCTAGAAATGGTACATACTGTTGGAAAATACCCAAAAGACAGATTTATCTTTTGGATCTCTCTCTCTACAAAAACAAACACAATAAGATACGACATGTACAAATATATTATCAAATTCCCCAAATCAACAACAATGGCAGCAACAACAAGAAGGCTTGAAATTCACTACAACCAAAGATACAAGGACAAAACAAATGCCACAATTGAATAAGATACTGTGACCCATTAACTAATCTGCTGAGTCATAAAAGCAAATGGACCAATAATCCCAGACTGAACCATCTGACAATCTCTCAGGAGTTTTTATAATCAGAACTCACCAGTTTTCTCCATGAGAGAGATGGCTAGTTAGATTTTACCATAAAAGACATGAATGTATCAACACTCTGCTAATGCCTTATTTATGAATAATGAGATCATATTGAATGACCTGTTGTATAGGTGTGTGTGTGTGCATGTGCGTGTGTGTGTGTATGTGTGTGTGTGTGATTTATGAATTGCTAAGAAAAATAATGCCTGAAATGTTATACTCCATACTGTTAACAATGGTGACCTCTGGGGAAGAAAGTGAAGCTGACAGAAGAGGAAGGGATAGGAAGGTGAGGTGACATCTTCTTTCTGAGTTATATCTCTGATTTATTTGAATTATTTCATAACATATTACTTTTGTAAATTGCTGGGAAATATAATGAAGAGGAAAATAATTGTAGGTCTTTCTACCTTCCTATTTCAACTTAAGAAAAATATAACATGGCCTTCTCAGTTAATCCAACACTTTCCTAAAACATTTTGCTTATATATATGCCACAGGAACCTCCTTGAGATATACAATTCTATACAGATTAAACAACTAAAACCATAAAAATATATACAATTTTTTCCTCTTACTTTATCTCCAGCAAACATCAACTCCTGAAATAATGTATATAAAAAGGCAGGTAGAACTTCAGATAGTTAAAATAGCACCAAAATTTCTTGCAGTAAAAAATAGTATACGCTCAATAAGGAAGTTGAATACACTCTTGAACAACCACGAAGTCATCCTGTTGTAATATTTTTACCTAAGTCAAACTATACTTTTAATGTAAGAAAGCTCTGTGCTGTATCACCAAATATTCTTTTTACATATCTAGTTTTAAAAGGTTTACTAATATCACCTCTCTCTCCTTATTTACCTTCAGGGAGCATGCCTCACAATCTGTTCCATGGATTTAGGAAAGATCTTTCCTTTGCTAAGATCAAAGCACTATGAACTAGGTAGTTTTATCTCTATATGTATCTGACTACAAACTGTGTGTATAATCCCATTCTTTATAATGATTTTATAACAGACTTGCCGAGCGAAGTGAGCAGCTTAATGCACACAGCCTATGAATCTTGATATTAATTACTTTTGCTCCCAAACTGTGTGTAGTGGAAAGAACTAGATAAAAGTCAGGAGTCTTAGCTCTACAGCTTACTGGGAGGACTTCAAGAGCCATTTAACCTGTTTGGGTGTCAGTTTTCTTATCTATAAAGTGAGGATTAAAATATTTACTTCACAAGTTGTCTTTGAGACTTGGTGAGATATAAAGAAATTGTGAAACTTCTTAGTGCCAAACACATAATAAGCCCACAATAAGAGCTAATTAATTTTAAAATATAATCTAGAAAAGAATACATGTGAGATAGACCATACCCTGGAGACTGCAAATAAGACTAAGACAGGCCTTCCATGTAGAAAGAGTAGACTTGGCAGCTATGTCAGTGAAATGGGATGTGAGAAATATTTTATCTTACCTCTCGGCCTCCTTAAGAAATGTTCCCTTTAGTTTGGTTCAGTCACTGTGTCCCCTGGTAAAGGTGATCTATTAATTAGGTAATATACAAACACGGACTAGGTTTTTCTCCATAATGAATCCACACCCACTTGCTACAAATGAACTAAAAAAACTGTGGTAGTCAAGCAACAGGAAAAAACACTGGACACTGAAGGAAGGGGTGGAAAGCATGCTAAAGCTGGGGGAAGAGAACCAAGGAACAAAATATCGGTTCACTTGGGTGCCTGGCTGGCTCAGTTGGTTAAGCAACTGCCTTCGGCTCAGGTCATGATCCCAGGGTCCTGGGATCAAACCCTGCATTAGGCTCCCTGTTCAGCAGGAAGTCTGCTTCTCCTTCTCCCTCTGCCCCTCCCCCTGCTCATGCTCTCTCTCTCTCTCTTTCTCTCTTTCGCTCTCAAATAAATAAAATCTTTAAAAAAATATTGATTCACTTATCAGTCTCACACAAGGACTCATAATGTAATTGTAATGTCTATATTATAACGCCCTTAAGTTTGCATGCAGGGAATTCCATAAGCAATGAGATCTGTTTTGGGTTTGAAGGAATCCTAGTCCTGGCTCTCAGCCCTGCGAAGTTTGAGAAAGTTCACTTGGCAAAGCAGGTGAAGGTATAGGCAGGTGCGCTGTGCTTAGATGCTGCCCTGGAGATTGGACTAGGTTTGCCAAACATCATCAGTTTGCAAGTTGGAACTGCTTGGCCTTGCATAACCTTGATTCAAAATGATGATTAATAGGCCTGTTTCTGCAGTGAAAAGGGAAAGAATGTTGGGAATTGAATAAACTATGTCTTAGAAGAAAGAGTAACTCTTTCCTAGAACTAGCTTTCCTGCAAGGCAGCAGCAGGGAATAGTGTTAATTAGGATCCAAATAGTGCAGCATGAATGCATGCTAAATTTTTACCTTATGATTTGTCACCACAGATTCTCCTTGAGGTAATAATGATCTCATTACATCTCACTTTTCTGATGTCAAAAATCAAACTGTGGGAAGGCTTACTCATAACCTGCGTATCTAGCACTAGTTAGATATCAAGAATTGAAGTAATAACTGCTGCATTTGGAACATTTATTATCTATTTGTTAATTTGGCATGGTTATCAGTGAAAATAAAATAAGGATAATGCTGCCCATCAACAGGGGTGTCATGAAATTCCCATCGATAATGTATGTAAGAGCTCCTGATACAGTCCCTAATAGACAGTAGGTATTGAAGAAACAGTAGCTTTCTTTCTAAAACATTTTGTTAGTTTTGCTTTATGGCTAGAGTTTGGACCCAAGTAATAGTTTAGATGGATCATGCAGTTCACTAAGAATCAAATGAGTCTCAAGTTTTGTGTATTCACCCAACAGATGAATATTTTGGATGAGCTGCCAGGACAATGGGAATATTGTTCTTAATATAGAAAACGTGTTACAGCTCAACTGTATGAAGACTTCTGCACCTACAAAGTACTATGACTTCACTTAGAATACTTGCCATTAATAGGTGTATAGATGATTCCCAATTAGTGTAACACGACACATATGTTAGATTTCACTTGTAGAAAACAAGAAAAGGTGCAATCAAAATAAACACATTTGATGTCTGTTTCCAGTCAAAATGTAGTAACAGGGACTGGCTTTATATGCCAGCCTGAAACAAATATCAAAAAGCAAGCAAGAAAAAAACCCAACAAAATATATAAAAATGGCTTTCAGACATGGGACCTCAGGCTGAACAAAATGATTTTCCTGGAGAGAGTAGAGACATAAGAAGACAGGGGAGGCCCAAAGAGTCTCCCTTAGTTGAGATGAGAGAGTTGGGTATCCACAAAAATCAAAACACTATAATTTACAGTATAGAGAAGGGTACTGAAAAAAAAAAGCTACACAGGAAGGAGATAGCTCCAGATATCTGGAGACCCCTCCCTCCCCCCTTTAGTCTTAAACTTTTGACCAGTGCATTCATGTAAGGAAACTCTATCCACAGCCAGGGAAGGAACCACACAAAAGGAGAATGGGGGAAATCACTGGAGCTCTCTTAGTGATGGGACTTATTTGTATTCTAGTTTGTACTTCTACCAGTCAGAGTAGGGAAACCTCATAATCTGAGTACTCAGAAGGGTTCTGCTTCAGTAGTTGGGCAACATTAGATTGAAGGCTACTTTGGTCCTGCCTAATAAAGCTTAAAAGCAGCCTTGAAAGGACCAAATGCCTCCCAACAACTTATTGTGTTCCAGAACAAAGTTCAAGATTATTTATAGGACTATAAAAATATCTAGTTCCCCAAAAGGAAACATTTACAATGTCTGACATCCAGTAAAAAGTTACCAGGCATGCAAAGAAGCAGGAAAATAGCACCCATAATGAGGAGAAAGAACAACCAATTGAACCTGGTGAAGCATCGACACAGATGATGGAACCAGTAAAGATACTAAAACATTTATTATAACTGTACCCCATATGTTCAAGAAGGCAGAGTAAAGCTTGAGGTTATAGACATGCTAGATATTTTTTAAAACAGACCCAAATTGAACTTATAGAGATTAAAAAATATACATATTTTTTAAATATTATACCTTTAGGCAACAGGGCATAAATAGGGAACCAGAGGAAAAGTATTACTATTACTATCTTTCTGGCTCATATAAGTGTATATTTGCCTTTTCAATTTTCCATAACCTGCTCAGATCCCACCTTGTATTGTAGAATGCTCTGAGAAAATCACTTCACTTTTTCTGAGCCTCACTTTCTTCACTTATGAAATGGTGATAACCCTGAGCTGAAGGCATGTTGTGAGAACTAGAAATAATCTATGTAAGTTGTGGATCAGTAATCCTAACAAAGATGCCTGTGGCCACCTTTGCTTTCTGCTAAAATTACAAGCAAGAAACAAAAAACAAAAACAAACCCATGAAAACCATAAGGAGACAAAAATTGTCTTTTGTATATTTTTAAAGATACCTAAAACAAGTTTCAATGTGATACTTTAAATTTTTTTATTGTGAATTATAATACATATACAGAAAAGTACACAAAAACAAATGTACCATTCAATAAATTTTTATGAAGTACACATTAATGTACGTACTACCCTGGTCAAAGAAACAGGAAATTTTAAGCACCACAGAAAGTTATCCTCATGGCCTCACATCCAGTCTTTCTTCTTTCTTCTTCCTCAAAGGTAATCACCATCCTGAATTCAAACATTATAATTTAGTTTTGCCTATATTTGAGTGTTACGTAAATGGAACCATCCAGTATATAGTCCTTTATAACTGGTATTTTTCTGTCAACATTGTGTTTAGGAAATTTATGCATGTTGCTGTATGTAGCTACATCTGACTTACTTTCATTGCTGCATAACATTCCTTTGTATTAATATTTGATAGTTCAGTGATCTAGTCTATTGCTGAATGATATTTAAGTTATTTCCAGTTATTTGTAGGTTTTATAGAGAAATGCTACTATAAACACTCTTGTACTCTTGTTATTGCTGTGTATTGTTCTAATAATCAAATTGATGGGTCACAGAGCATGTGGAAGTTTTCCAAGTGGCTGTACCAATTGGTACTCTCACTCACAAAGAGTTCCAGTAGCTCCAAATTTTTGCCAACATTTGGTATTGTTGACAACCTCATTTTTATTCACTCTAACAGGTATGCAGTGGTATATTATTTGGTGTTAATTCAGTTTTAAGACTAGTGAGGTTTATTTAGGCTTAATGGACATTTCTTAGGCTTGTTGGCCATTTGTTCATCTTGTTTTATAAAATAACCATTCAAGTCTTTCCAGGGTTTTCCTTGTTATCCATATTTTGCTTACCAATTTGTACTGTTTCTTTATATACTCAGGATACAAAATCCCCTCATCAGTTATATATGCAGCATCTTTTCTCACTCTGTAGTTTGCCTTTACGTTCTGTATTTTGATAAACAGTTTTAATATAGTGAAATGTATAAATCCTTCCGTTGTGGCTATATTTTTCTGTCAAAGAGAATAAACACTTTCTCCTCTACTTTCTCTAGAAGTTTTTTTATTTTGTTTTCTACATTTAAACTTACTTATGCTCTGGAATTGATGTTTGTATATGGTGTATGCTAGAGGTCAAATTTATCTTTTCTATATCATATTTATTTTACTCAGCACCACTGATAGAAAAACTTCCCACAGTGCTCTGCACTGGAGAATTTACCATGAATTAATTATCCATACATGTTGTAGTCAGGCCATTTCTGAGCTCTCTGTTTAATTCTATTAGTCAATTTGAATTAATACCAATTAACCTAATTTGTAAGCTGTATATTAATTTTTGATATCCTATAGAGAAAATACTTCCATCCTGTTCTTCTTTATGTGTGTGTAGGCTAATCTTAGTTCTATGTGTTTCCAATTACATTTAGAATCAGCATGTCAAGGGACATACACACACATACATAAAAACATATACAATTTCTTGAGGTATTTAATGATAGTGCATAGAAACTATAGATAATTTTGAGAATTGATTGGCATTTTTACAATAGCAAGTCTTAACAATGGTTTGTCACTAGGTCTATTTAGGTCTTTCATTTCTATAAATGATGTTTTATGGTTTTCTTTGTAGTGACACTGCACATCTTTAACTCAATTTATTTCTAAGTAGATAGTATTTTTAATTTTATCATAAATGGTATGTTTCTTAAAATGAATTTTCTTTTTCTTAAGATTTATTTATTTATTTTGGAGGAGGGGAGAGAGAGAGAGCGTGTGAGTGGGAGGAGGACAGAGGAAGAGAATCTTCAAGCAGACTCCCCACCAAGCATGGAGTCTGATGCAGGACTTGATCTCATGACCCATGAGGTCATGAGCTGAGCTGGAACCAAGAGTTGGATGCTCATCTGAGCCACCCAGGCGCCCCTTAAAATGTATTTTTTAATTGTCCATTAATGGTATTAATAAATATAATTAAATATTTCTATTTAACTTGTATTCAGCAAGTAACTAAACTCATTCATTCTAATAACTTGTTTGTAGAATTTTTAATATCTATGTATGCAATCATGTCATCTGAGAATAATGAGTTTTATTTTTAATTTTCTAATCCTTATATATTTTACTCTTTTTGTTCATTTATTCATTGATTGGGACTCCTACATGATTTAATATTCAGGGTGATAGTAGTCATCTTTTTGTAACTCCTGATAACAGAGGGAAAGCTTTAACTGCACCATTAAGTATCATATCTGCAATAGGTTAATGTAGACACCATTTACCAAATTAAAGATGAGTGCTTCTGATCCCAATTTGCAACAAATTTTTTATCATGAATGAATGTTTTGTTTTATCAGAAACTGTTTTGCATGATTTATGTGCTCACATTATTTCTCTTTTTTATTCTGTTAATATGGTGATTTATATTGGATTTATATTTTTAATTTTGAAAAATTAAAAAACTTAAATTGGTGAATTCTCTCTTTTCATAGTTGCTGCATATTGTTGGCTAATGTTTTAGTTAGGATTTTTTTCATCTATGTTCAAAAGTGAGATTGAGCTGTAATTCTTCTTCTTCATTGTACCACTGCCAGATTTTGCTGGGGTCAAAATTAAGCTGGCTTCATAATACAGGTTGTGAGATGTTTCTTTTTCACTATTCTTGAAGATGTTTGTATAAGCTTTTAAATTTCTTGTTTAAAATATTTGGTAAGATCAAGTAGTGGAGACTTCCTGGTCTAGTATTTTATGTGTGGAAAGATTATTACTTAAAGAGCCAATGTATTTAATATTTATAGCATTTACACACATTTACACATATTTTCCCTTTCTTTTGTGTCAGTTTTAGTAAGTTTATGACCTTCTAGGAATATGTTCATTGCATCTTTATTTTTAAATGTGTTGGCATCTAATTGTTCTTAAGTTTCTTATTTCATTTTTAATGCATACAGAATATGTGGTAATGTCTATTTTTCATGACTGGTATTGGTTATTTGTGCCTATTATTTTTCCATAATTTTTTGTGCCTTTTCTCTCTTTCTTTCCTAGACTTTTTTCTATACACATTATTTTACAGTGTTATTAATCTTATTAATCTTTCAAAGAGCTAAATTTTCTCCTTATAAATTCACTCCAATGTATGTTTCTGTTAACTAACTTCTGCCCTTTATTATTTTCTTCCTTCATATTTCTTTAGACTAAATTTGCTATTCATTTACTAACTTTTAGTAATGGATGCTTAGCTTGTTGATTTGTAGGGTTTTTTTTTTTTTAAATATATCCATTTAAGGCTATACATTTCTCTTTAAATATGCTGTAGCTGCATCTCACAATATTTAGATTCATTCTTTTATTATCACAATTCAAAAGATTCACAACTTCCATTTGGAGTCTTTTCTTGATCCATGAGTTATTTAAACAACATACTAATTTTTATCTGCTTGATTTGTTACTTATTGAGAACAGTATCTTAAAATATACCACTATGATTATATATTTGAATATATCTCTCTTTAATTCGGTCAGCATTTATTTTATATATCTGAGGCTAGATTTTCAGATGTACAGCTGACTCTTGAACAACACAGGTTTGAACAGTGCAGGTCCATTTATATGAGGATTTTTTACAGTACAGTACTATAAAGGTATTTTCTCTTCCTTATGATATTCTTAATAACATTTTCTTTTCTCTAGGTTACTTTTTTCAAGAATACAGTATATAATACATACATATACAAAATATGTGTTAATTGGCTGTTTATGTTATCCGTAAGACTTTGGATCAACAGGAGGCTATGAGTAGTTAAGTTTTGGGGGAGTCAAAAGTTATACGTAGATTTTTGACTGCCTGGTGGGTGGATGGGGGTCAGTGCCCCTAACACCCTCATTGTTCAAGGGTTAACTGTACACTAAATTGTTACATCTTCTTGGTGAGGTCAACAGTTTAACACCATTTATCAAGACATTCTTTCTCTCTGTAAATACTTTTAATCTATATTGCCTGATAATGATATAATGATACTAGTTTTTGTTTAATGTTTTTTGATAGTTCTTTTTCAATAGTTTTAATTCATTTGTATCATTGTATTTGAGAGGCATTTCTTACAAAGAGTTTATAGTTGGAGGTGCTTTTGTTTTATCCAATTAACAACCTTTGTATTTTAATTAGAGCATTGAGTCCATTTACATATAGTATAATCACCATTATAATAGTTTAAATCTACTATAATTTACAGAGCTTTTTTTTTCTACCAGGTTTTTTTATTTTATTTTATTATGTTATGTTAATCACCATACATTACATCATTAGTTTTTGATGTAGTGTTCCATGATTCATTGTTTGCGTATAACACCCAGTGCTCCATGCAGTACGTGCCCTCCTTAATACCCATCACTGGGCTAACCCATCCCCCCACCCCCCTCCCCTCTAGAACACTCAGTTTGTTTCTCAGAGTCCATAGTCTCTTATGGTTTGTCTCCCCCTCCGATTTCACCCCCTTCATTTTTCCCTTCCTGCTATCTTCTTCTTCTTCTTCTTTTTTTTAACATATAATGTATTATTTGTTTCAGAGGTACAGGTCTGTGATTCAATAGTCTTACACAATTCACAGCACTCACCATAGCACATATATTCTACCAGGTTTTGTAATATTTGTATTATTGTATGTAATATTTGTAATATTTTCTTCTCCTCTGATTTTTTATTATTCTCTCCCTCTTCCCCATAAAACAGGCTTAATTTTAATATTATTTTAGTAGTAACTCAAGAGATTATAATATACATCCATTACTAATAAAGTATAATTTTGCCTGGTACTTTTGCCCTATTCCTGTATAATGCAAAATCAGTAAAATACTATACTGTCATTTACCTACCTCTCAACAATCTATTTTAATTTTATATAGCATTTAGCCACACCCCCAACTTTATATGCATTTTAATTCACCAAGACATTATCATTATTTTATACAGTCAATATCTAGATAGTGTTTTATATAGTCAATAGTCTTTTAGATCTGCTCACACTCTTTATTTCTTCTTCTATTTCCAAACTTGTATCTGGGATCATTTTTATCCTACCTGAAAAAAATAAGCCTTAGGATTGCCTGGGTTGGTTAAGTGTCTGACTCTTGATTTTGGCTCAGGGATCGAGTCCCACATGGGACTCCATGCTCAATGAGGAGTCTGCTGGAGACTCTTTCTCTCTCCCTCTGTCCCTCTCCCCACTCAAGCTCTCTTTCTTTCTCTCTAAAATGAATAAATAAATCTTTAAAAATATATATCTTAAAAAAAGAAAAAGTAAGCTTTCCTATTTCTTTTAATGTGCATCTCCACTGATAAGTTTTCTTACTGTTGTTTTCAGAAATATATTTATTTCACCTTTGTCCATAAAGGATTTTTTTTTTGCTATGCATAAAAGCCTAGGTTGTTTTGTATTTCCTTTCACCAATACAAAGATATTCTACTGTATTATTGGCCTCCATTGTTTTTGTTGAGTAGTCTGTTGTCAGTGAAAATGTGGGTCTTCTGAAGGTAATCTGTCTTCATTTCTTTAAGATCTTTTCCTGGTTTCCAGAAGTTATACTATGATGTACTTAGGTGTATCTTTCTTTTAATTTATACTTCTTGTGATTTACAGTTTCTCAGCTTGGGTCAAGACAGTAGACACGGTGACAGGTAGTAAAGTGTCATTACCTTGAGATGTACAAATCCAGGGTGATATGGATATGTAAAAGGGAAAATAAGGCAAAAGCATATACAAAGAATGTGATGAAATATGTTAACATACTAGCTATCACATCACGCTGCCAAGAGACCTGATAGGCTGCTCAGTAGCTGAGTTTACTTTCTGGCATTGTAACTTCTTTATAAGAGTTGCAAGAATGAACCAAACCTAAGAGTATTCAATGGAAGAAGAAACAAAGGGGTAATTTATCTTCCCAGATACTTCCCATTTCTAACTATTCTCAATTCCATCTATGAGCAGTAATTCTCCAGCACTAGCAAATTGTATCATCTGGCCCCTTGATGGGCATTCAGGAAAATGGATAATGCTTAGGGTTAAATGTGTGCAGCCTGAAACTAAGGATTGATGTCTTTAATTAATTTTGGAAAAATATCAGGCATTACTTCTAATATTGCTTCTGTACATTCTCTCTCTTTTTCTTTTTTTAAAGATTTTATTTATATATTTTAAAGAGAGAGAGCACACAAGCAGGGGGAGGAGCAGAAGGAGAGGGAGAGAATCTCCAGCAGACTCTGCGCTGACCATAGAGCCTGACACGGGACTCAATCCCAGGACACTGAGATCATGACCTGAGCCAAAATCAAGAATCAGATGCTTAACCACCTGAGCCTACCAGGTACTCCTCTATCTCTTTTTTCTAGGTTCCAATTACAAGCAGGTGAGACCTTCTTATTGTATATTTTAGTTCTTTTTCCTCTCTTCTATTTTCCACAGTCTTTTGCTTCTCTGGGTTTCATTCTAGATATTTTATTCTGGTTTATCCTCCTATTATTGTTTTTTTTTTTTTCTTTAGCTGTATTTAATCTACTTGTACTCTCCACATGTTTTCTCAATATTGGATATTTTATTTTCCAATTTTATAACCTCTTTTGGAATTTTAAGAGTTACTAGGCTCTACCAAGATCCCAGTCTGGTCTTCTAACTCCTTGAATATATTAAGAATAGTTATTTTAAATATTATGTCTGATTGCTCCATATTTTGAGGCCAAGTAGGTCTCTTTCTATTGTCTGATATTTTTAAATTTTTCTTTCTTATTGTCTTATCACTTCATATGACTTATAGTTTTAATTGGGGACTGTGCATTGCATATGAAAAAAAATTGTGAACATAGTAGACCCATGATGATACTACCTTTTTGTAAAAACAAACAAACAAAAACACTTGCCTCTAGGAACCTAGAGGCACATTCAATCTGAAAGCAACAATTTGCAAAGAGGAGAAGGCTAGAAAATAAACGTCTAAAATATAAACTGTCAAAGTAAACTTTTTAGTACTTACTACATACTTGGCTCTTTGCATACTTACTTGTTTTAATTATACAGCATTCCTCTAAGTGAATTATTGTTTTTTTTTAAAGAATTTTATTTATTTATTTGACAGAGAGAGACAAAGCGAGAGAAGGAACACAAGCAGGGGGAGTGGGAGAGGGAGAAGCAAGCTTTCTGCTGAGCAGGGAGCCCGATGCAGGGCTCTATCCCAGGGCCCTGGGATCATGACCTGAGCCAAAGGCAGATATTTAAGGACTGAGCCACCCAGGCGCCCCTAAGTGAATTATTCTTATCCTCTCTTTCAAAGTGAGAAAACAGAGAATCAAAATGCTAACAATTCAATGAAAAACACACCTCTAGATGCAGCAGAGAAGGAATCAAAATTCTGTTCTATGATGCCAAATATTCTACAAGTTCTGTTTCACATTAAGACCTCCTCTAACCTCTCAACATGACTGGAAGGGATCTAGTTGTAGTGGCAAAAGTCATCAGGATTGCTTAATAGGTAAAAATGCTTCTAAATTGCCAATGTAGAACAAAAAACAACCTATAAGTAAAACCTGGAGAGCAAGCTAGAAGAAAGAACTTACCAAACCAAAACTCTGTCATAAGGAAAACAAAACCACATGCTGAATGAACATTTACTCTGGGACTGATTTGTTTAATGTGTAAAGTCCCTCCACTCAACTACACCTCAGTAAGAACTCTTAAAAACCCACTTTCTTATATGCTTTGGGCAGCGTTGTGCCAGCTTGCACTCTTTAACTAGACATTCTCCTCCAGATCTAGGTCCCATGGTTAAAATTACAGGGGAATTTACAGCACTACATTCCTCCTCTCATGTGGTGGGAGGAAAAGAGAAAGAGTTTCACCATCCCTTTTAAAAAGATGATTTAAACTCTTTCAAGACTTCAAGCTTTTTATTGGACAATTTATGGAAAATTTTGAAGAGGTTCAATGAATTCCATTAAGTGAGATTTAAATTCAAAGGAATTCCCTCACCCTAAAGGAGTTCCATAATATTTATTTGATTCTCACATCAATTAGGCTATGAGTCACTATTTTTAAGAGGCAGTTTGGTTAGGTATCTTATTTGGCCTTAATTTAATATCCTAACAACAGGCTGTTGAGCTCAGTAATTACTACCTTGAGTGATACATTTCTCTTTTGAATGCTCTGAATCTTTCACAAGCAGAGTTGAAGGTCTGGATGCTGCTGTATCTACTGGTCTTTGATTTTCGGAGTTTATATTATTGAAGGTTTGAGGGTTTGAAAGCTTCCAAGAACGCTGTAGTATTTGAGATTTTTATTCCTAAGTATGAAAGCATTTTAGGATGATGTTCATGATAGTCAGAACACAATAAATGAATTTGAGTGATTGTAAAAGCATAAAACAACTAAATGAAGGGAAACCCCAAGTTTGAGAAGTTGGAATTTCCCTATAATCTGGAAAGCAAGTAAATCACTGATCCTGATTCTTGGAATTAAGTCATTTCTTATGTGGACTATAGGCTTATCTCACATATTTCATGGGTTAAGGTGAAAGCAAGGAAGGTTTGAAATGTGTGTGACTCTACTATTAAAACTAGTTCTTCTTGAGGTCCTGGGTGGGTGAGTCGGTTAAGCGTTGGCCTTTGGCTCAGGTCATTGGGATCATCCCCATGTTAGCCTCCCTGCTCACAAGGGTTCTGCTTTCTCCCTCTGTCTCTGCCCCTGCCCCCCCCCACTCCTGCTCTCTCTCTCTAATAAATAAATAAACAAACAAACAAACAAAAACTAAAACAAAACTGGTTCTTCTTCTTCTTGGCTCTTTTCCCAGTGCCTTCAGTGTTAAGGCTAATGGTGAAGGAAACATCAGAGGGTCAGTGAATAAGAGCTTATAAAAAGAACTAAAGCTGAATACAGAATAGGGGAAGAAGAGATAATCTCCCAGTGAAAAATACTACAATCTGGTCGTCAGGGAAGTACTCAATAGAGTCCACACTCCTACCTCCTCTTAAGTGTGACAACTCATTGAAGACTTCACATTTCAAAAACGTATTTATTTGTAGGAAAATTACACCTCTATAAAGTGTTTTGTTTTGTTTTAATGCAATATATTCAACTAAAAAAAAAAAAAAAAAAAGTCTAAAACCTGAGTATTGTCTTTAGAGTCTATTCACATACCAGTAAAAATAAGTAAAAAAATACAGATGTACTCAAAATATTGGTTGTGTAAAAATATTGGGATGCTGTTTTAAGTGGGGTTTTTTAATTCAAAAGTAAAGGAAAAGCCCCTTTCTCCTTTCTAGGCTTTATGTGGATGAACAGTTCTTTTGTAAGGCAAGGAATGAAGGATCCAGAACTCTAACAGATAGTTATCAGTCAGAGACTATCCTTCATTTTTTACTAAAGATATTATTAAGCATGTATATGTTATATACATTAGTTTCTCAGCCTTCTGCTAGGAAGGCCTCTTTCCTCAAACTATTGAAAATTCTGGGCAGCAATGAATACCAGCTCCACTTCTCATCTTAAAAAGGTAAACCATATACATGCATCCCTGTTGACTCTAGACACTCATCCTCACTCTCCCGATGAAATCATCACTTCTTTTGTTAACAAAAACAAAATAATTAACAGTAATGACAGCTAGTTACATACAATTTTTCTTTATCAATTGTGACACTGGGAGGCAAGTTTCTCAGGTTCCCTAAAAAATATATTACAAAGTAGCAAGCATACAAAAATTATCTTCACAAAGTACAAAATATAAAGACCAGAAAACCTCATTCTTTCATCTCTCTCCTAGTTAAAACTTAAATAAGTTATCTGGTAGGAATGGAACAGACTAGGCCTTGATATACTGTGCTAGTCCATGTGGATCAGAGTTAAATAGTAATTAATATTAAAGAAATGTTTACTCTATACCAGGCAATGTTCTATACACTTCATATCCACTAATATTTTTATATGCACAACAACTATAGAAAATAGATTCTGTTACTATCATTATTTTATATATGATAAAGTGGGATACAAAGAGGTATAGTAAAATAACTGAAGTTTACAGCTGGCTATTGGTAGAGACATTCAAACTTAGGTAATCTGTTTCCAGTTTCCACATTTTTAACCACCACACTATACTGCATTGTCATTGTTAAATGGGCAAGGCTTTGACCTGACATTCAAGGTCTACATTCTTGCTATCTATTTTTTTGTCTTTGCAGAGTCATATGCTAACCCAACTCAAAGTGCATAGTGCTCAGAGGCATAGTGCTAACATGTTAGTCTCCCAAGACAGAGGACTCAGTATCAATAACAATCCCTAGACACCACTCCAAAGGGGCCATTTTTCTTTTATCTGATATTTAAGAAGTTCCAGAAAAAGGGATACATTCTAAATGAGATAGTTGTTTCTATTTCTTTCCTTATAATCACAAATCAAAAGATAAAGTGTACAGATCACATAGTATGCTAAGTACAACACTTTCATACTCTAATTTGATTACTGCATCCAATTAAATTATTATTAGAACATCTATTGCCCATTTTAGATGAAGAAATGGGTTTTGAAACGCTAAATAAGTTGTTGAAGTCAAGCATTTAATAAGTGGCAGAACTCAGAATTAAAACAAGTTCTGTCTGATTTCAAAGTCTGTACTTCTAATCACTAATCTGTAAAGATTTAACAACATAAGGTAATTCACTTTACAGCCAAGTATGACCCTATATGGAAAAAACTCTAAGAGGATCTTAGGAGAGAGAAGGGTACTTGATGGCTGAATCTGGCATCTATTGCCTTTTCTTCCTACTTTAAAGAGCAACAATCTCTGAGGTAATAATATACTGTCTCTTGTTTGAACAAATCCTGGATGATGGTTATTTGGAAAATGTTAAGATTAGGTGCCTTATTCCAGAACCATTCCTACCTGAAAATTGAGTACAAACAAATACCTGAAAAATGTACAATCCGTACTTGAGAATATTTTTCCAAAAGGACTTTCATGCAGATGATATGGGGTGAATGCCATTGTCTTCCTACCCTCATATGCTCTTCACTAGCACCCACAGGATATTGGACTGCTTTATAAATATTAGATGAAAAAAGAGTATATTTTATTTGGCTCTAAATACTGAATCCAAGAAGATTTTGTTGCCAGGTTGCTTTATTTCCCTCATGATTTCTGATACATATCAAGAAAGTTGCTATTATACTTTATATAGTATTATATGTTAATGATGAAAAGTGTTAAGCAAACAAATATTTGACTTGAATACATCTTAATTATTCATGGATTTAAAAGAAAAACATTTTATCCATTATGGTCATAAGATAGAAACATCTGATTTTAGTAAAATTTTGGCTTTGGGATAGCTAAGAGTTCACAACTTTGAAAATATTTCCCCTAGCCTTCCATAATGACATTGGTATAAAGTTTTTTATTTTTAATTTCTGGCATATTCTTTGTTACGAACATTTAAGATCTGAATCAACAGCTATTTTGGAGGAAAAAATCAAATAAGCAACCTAAAGAAGCATCACAGAACACCAATGGGTACAGGCAACAAAATCTCAAGGAAAGCTTGCTTTCTAGCCAAATGACCAAGAAAAAGACAGCCTAGCCTAGCAATACAGAAAACTTTATATAAGAATCACTCAACTCAAAGCAAACAACACAGGAAAACCTGATTTCAACCCCATCTCTACCAACACGGGCCAACTGGGGACACTGGGCTTTCACTTTATGTAGCTATAACTAGGTGTGTAATCAACTCCCACACGGTAATGTCTGAGGAGACCAAGTGGTAAACGTGACTTTCATTCCCACTAACTGGTAACAAGCCTCCTTCCAGTTGTGGTGTCAGTAGAAATCATGGGGGAAGGGAAGATCCTGTAATTCTACCCCCACCAATCAGTAATGAGGTATCCTCCCCACTGGGGAAGTGTCAGAAGAGGTTTACTGGAGAATCAGGAATTCTACCACCTCCAAGGTGTAATGAGGCCAACCCTCCCTCTGGCCCTGATTCCCCCTACCACAGTGTCAGTGTTGGTGGAAGCCAATGGTAAGCAGTACCAAGGCACCTCTGCCCTTCCCAGCCAGCATGGTACTGCAAAAGCCTCATGGAAAGCCAGAACTTCCAGAATTTCCATCTCTGCCTAGCAATAATGAGGAATCCCTTCCCTACTGGAGTGTCAAAAGAGGTTGAATGTAGAACTGGACTTCTACCCCTACCTAGCAGTAATGAGGTGGCACCCAACTCTCCCCACCAGCCCAGCTTAGAAGGAGGTCAGCTAAAACACAAGATTTGACTAAGATCCAGAGTCTCACAACATAATACCCAAAATCCACAGGTATACTTAAAAATTACTTGGAATAACAAGAATCAGAAAAATCTCAATTTGAATGAGAAATGGCAATCAGCAGACACTAACAGCAATATGACACAGATGCTGGAATTATCTGAGCAGGATTTTAAAGCAAGTATCATAAAAATGCTTTGGTATGTAATTATAAATGTGCTTGAAACAAATGAAGAAATACAACATCTTGGCAAAGAAACAGAAAGTCTCTGCAAAGAAACAGAAGACATAAAGAAGAATCAATAACCAAACAACAACAAAAAAACCTCATTGAATGAATACCTCAACAGCAGAATAGAAAGGACCGAGGGAAAAAAAAAATAGTGAACTTGAAAATAAAACAATAGAAATTACCCAATCTGAACAACAGAAAGAAATAAACTAAAATAATAACAAATGATCAGAGCTTCAGAAACCTATAGAAGCAAAATATCAAATATATGTATTGTATCAATCCTAGGAATAGAGGAGAAAAAGAGTATGACTAAAAAATATTTGAATAATGGATATACATTGGCAAAATCATGAACCTCAATCTAAATCATGACCTTACACAAAAATTAACTTAAAATGGGTTATGGATTTAAATGGAAAATGTAAAACTATAAAACTTTTAGAACACAGTATAGGAGAAAACCTTCAGGACCTTTTGTGAGGATTTCTTGGACATGAAATCAAAAGCACAACTCATAAAGAAAAAATTGATAAATTAGACTTGGGCAAAACTAAAAAATTTGCTGTGGAAAGATCCTGTTAAGAGTGTGAAATGGCAAACTAAAGACTAGGAAAAAAATATATGCAAACCACATATCTCACAAAGGACTGTATCTAGAACATTTAAAGACCTATTAAAAACTTGATGGGAAACAACAACAAAAAAGCAAATAATCAAATTAGAAAATGGGCAAAAGATATGATGAAGCATTTCACCGAAGACGTAGAGATGGCAAATAAGCACATGAAAAAATGTTCAATATCACTAGCCATTAGAAAAATGCAAGTAAGACCACAGTGAACTATCACTACACATCTATGAGAGCAGCTGAAAGTTTTTTTAAGTGACAATGCTAAATTTTGTGGAGATACTGGATCTCTCACATATTGTTGGTGGGAATGTAAAATGTAAACTGCACTGGAAAACAGTTTGTTTCTTTAAAACTAAACATTTATTCATTAACCATCTGACCTAGCAATTGCACTGTTGGACATTTATCCCAAAGAAATAAAAACTTACGTCCACATAAAAACCTGCACACAAATATCTGTAGCCAAAACCTGGAAACATCCAAAATGTCCTTTGATAGGTGAATGGCTAAACAAACTGTGGTACATCTATACCATGGAGCACTGCTCAGGGATAAAAAGAAAACTACTTACAACATGGAGGGACCTTGAGGACATCGTGCTGAGATAAGCCAGTCACAAAAAGGCAAATACTGCATGATTCCACTTATATGAGGTACCCAAAGTAGTCAAATTCAGGGAAACAGAAAGTAGAATGGTAGTTACCAGGGGCTGTGGGGAGGGGAAAAGGGAACTGTTGCTTAATGGGTATAGAGTTTCAAATCTGCAAGATGAAAAGTTGGATAGATCTGTTTCACAAGAATGAGAATATACTTAACACTAATGAACTCTATACTTAAAAATAGTTATGATGGTTATGTTTGGGTTTATGTTGTGTGTTTTATATCACACACACAAAAAGGAAAAAAAAGGAAAAGGAAAAAAAAAAACTACTGACACATGCAGCAACTTAGATGGATCTCAAGGGCATAATGCTGAGTGAAAAAAAAAAAACAACAACCCATCCTCAGTCACATACCCTGTGATTCTGTTTATATAACATTTTTAAAACTTTAACAAGTATAGAGCAGAAGAAGAGATTAGTAGTTGCCAGGGATTAGGAATGGATGGGGGAAAGGAAGTGTGACTATAAAAGGGTAACATGAGGGAGATCTTTGTAATGATATCTTTGTTGCATTGGTGGTTCCACAAATTTACATATGATAAATGTCATAGAACTATACACATACACTGTGCCAATATCAATTTCCTAGATTTGATATTATAAAGTGGATATTGCATTCATTTATCATTTCAGTAACAAATTCCATAAATTTAGTGGCCTTAAACAATGCAAATTTACTATCTCACAGTTCTTCTGTAGGTCAGAAGTCTGGGCATAGTATGACTCAGCTGATTCTCTGCTCCTGGTTTCATGGAGCCAAAATCAAGCTGTTGACAGGGTTGAACTCCTTTCTAGAAGTTCAGGGTTAAATCAACTCTCAAGCTCCTTCAGGTTATTGGCAGAATTCAGTTCCATGTTGTTGTACGATGGAGTTCTCTGTTTCCATGCTGGCTATTGGCTGCAGTCATCGTTAGCTTCCAGAGGTTGCCTGTATTTCCTGGCTAATGGACTCCTTTCTTCATCTTCAGAGAAGCAGTGGCAGGTAAAGTCTTTCTCACTCTGAATCTTCTGATCTCTCCTTTTGCTTCATTCCTCCTTTGTTTCTCTGACTGCAGCTGGAGAAATGTCTTTGCTTTCAAGGACTCAAGTGATTAGATTATATCCACCTGGACAATCTAGGATAATGTCCCTATTTTAAGATCCATAAATTTTATGACATCTGCATAGTTCTTTCACAGCAGTATCTAGATTAGCGTTTGGATAATTAAGGGATGGGAATCTTGGGGAGACAGCTTTAAAATTCTATCACAATTATGCAAAATGCAACAACTAGAGGAAACTGGATAAAGGTTACATGGGAACTCTCTATACTAGTTTTGCAACTTCTTTGGATTATAATTATGGCAAAATAAAAAGCTTTTTAAATGCACAGAAGAATAAGAAAAGGCAATATAGTATATTTCCTTTAAAAAAAAATTACTACCAGAAGACCTACACTAAAAGAAATACGAAGGAAAGTCCTTCAAGTAGAAGAAAACTTATCTCAGTTGGAGATATGGAATTTCAGAAAACAATACTGAAAGGGGTAAAATATGCAAGGAAAATCTAAGTTGCTATTGACTTTAAAATATAATAAAAATGACGTGTTAGATTTAAAATACAGATAGAATTGAAATGCACAACCAGAATAGCATAAAAAGATGGAAGAACTTAAATGGAGTTCAAGTGTTTTAACATCCTTCCACTGTCAGGAAGTTTAAAAGTACTAAATTACAGATGACACTAACAAAGTTAAGGATGCATATTATTATCTCTAGTGTGACCACTAAATGAATAGAATATTCATGAAATGAATGAATATGAAATGAAAGAATGTGTTAACAAGCCAGTAGAAAGAAATGGGAAAATAAAATACATTGACCCAAAAGATGACCAGAGGAAAGAAACTAGGAATGAATATCAGGTGGGACAAAGAGAAAAATCAAATATATCAACAAATACATTAAAGGTAAGCAAACCAAATATTCTAATTAAAAGACAAAGACTATAAGAACAGATACAAAAAAAAACCCTATATGCTGTTTAGAAATCACATATTTAATATAAGGAGATAAGTTGAAAATGAAAGAATAGAAATAGAAAACCCATATAAAATGATCTTCCCACCAAATAAGAAACCCTAATATAGCTATGTTGAAATCACCAAAAAAAGAGGTTAAAAAAGGTGATTAAGAGAGACATTCTGTGATGAAAGTGCCAACCTTCTCAGAAGATATAATAATTCTTAACATGTATGCACTAATAGCATAACATCAAAATATAGCACGTAAAAACTGGCAGAATAAATAGAAGTTGACAAATCCACAAGTATAGTTGGAGATTTTAGCAAGCACTTCTCAGTAATTGATAACACAGACTAAAATAAATAGGAAGGGTATAAAAGATTTGAGTAACAGAACAAACTTGATCTAGTTGACATATGTGTAATACTACACACATTTAAGAATATATATTTAAATGCCCACCGAATGTTTACAAAAATTGTAAATTTTTGCATATAGACCATGTAGCTAGTCTTAACAAATTGCAAAGGACTGAAATCATAGAGAGAATGTTCTCTTACCACAGTGGAATTAAAGCTGAAACCAATAGTAAATTTTTTAAAAAGGTAACTAGAAAGTGGTCACATGCTTGAAAACTAAGGAATACATTATAAAGAACACATGGTCAAATAAAGAAATTCCAATAGAAATTAGAAAATGTGTTGAAGTGAAAATAACTAAAATATGGCATAACAAAATTCACAGGGTACAGAAAAAAAATTGTGCTTGAAGGAAAATGGATAGCTTTATATGTATACATTAGGAAAAAATGTAGAGCTGAAGATCCAATTATAATTCTCAAGAAGTCAGCAATAGAATAATGTTATCCTACCCTTTTCTCTTTGCAAATGTTTCAAATCCTTTAGTTTTTAAACCAGAACTCCCTAAATCCACGTATTCTTTGAACAGACATCGTTGTTGTTGGGTTTAGAATGACAGGTGCCTCTCGGAGGAATTCATCATTAGTCAATTTAGTGGGTTTACTCAAAACCCCCATCTGTATTTGAAACTGTTCCTGCTGTATCGGGAATCCATTAATAGCACCTATTTCTAAAAGGAGCTTTAATGTGGATATATTTTTGTAGTTTGGAATGCTATTGTAAGTATCAATACTTTTTTTTCTTAGTATCAATACATGTTTTTAAAGCTCTTAGAAATCTGTCAATGAAAACATCAATATAAATGCAAAAGTTTGGTTTTTCAAACCATTTAGATGTTCAGAATAAGAGAGAAAGTGAGATGTGAACTGAACCACAAAATTGGAGTCTACTTTTCTCTCTTCATTTTTAAAACAAGCAAGACTCAAGAGGAAAGAAAGATAAGGGTGGGTGTAGAATTGGTTTCACAACTCATAAAGAGCAGTTCTAGAGATAGCTAACTGGCTGAAGACAGCATAGGAAGCTCTTAAATAAAACAAGTAACTAATATTCTTCAAATAAACTTGATAGTAATGAGAAAGTAGATATCAAATTTGATCCAAACTCTTGTGAGTCAATTTATTATTCATTCACCAATCCATTCATTCAACCATCCACTAATCTAGGAGATCTTTGTTAACTCTTTGCCAGGCACTGTGCTACATGCAAGAAAAACAATGGAGAGCAAACTGCTGTGTTTTCTTTCCTCTTGGTGTTACTGTCCAGTAGAAGAGGGTGGCATTAAAACAGGGAAATAAATAAACCAGTAAGCACAAATTGAGATTGTCTAATGAGACAGAGGCACAGGGTATTTTATGAGCATACAACACGGGATATAGTCTGAGGAGTTAGGGAAAGCATCCCCTAGAAAGTTTTATGTGAGCTTCGGTATGTAAGATAGAGATTGGCTAATAGGTCAAAGAGTTAAGTGGAGGGGGAGAGCCTTCTGGGCAGAGGAAGGAGCACAGGCAAAGCTTCCAGTGGGGTGGAAGGGTTCATTGGGGAAATGAATCAAGGCTAGCGTGGCTGAACAAAGAGCCTGAGGAGAGAGTGTGAAAGGGGGAGAGCTGAGGACAGTGTGAAGGAGGTGGGATGAAGCTGGAAGGTTGGCAGAAACAAGAGGTTTGTAGGGCCTTCTTAAAGGTCTTGTCTTTCTCCCAATAGCAAAGGGAAAAAGGGCTTCAGCAGGGAGGTGACAAGGTTAATTCAGTATTTATTTTAAATATCACTTCACTGGATATAAGCAGTACAGACTGGATTCCAGGAGACCAGATGGGATCCTGTGGCATCAATAGAAGGGAAAAGATGGTAGCTTAGAACAATGTTTGGAGGATATTGCCTCCCCTTAGCAAAAATGCCCCTCCCCCCCAGTAAGAGTTCCACTTCCCTTTCCCAAATCTACCTTCAATGATTCCCACCCCTGCCAGGCCAATATGCTCACTGTCACCTACACAAAGCTTTCCTGTTCTTTCTCCCACCTTTGTCCACGTTACTCCTTGCTTCATGAATTTCACCTTAAGCTTTCACCTAAATCGTAACCATCTTACATACCCAAGCTCACGTCGCATTTCCCTTTTCCTTAGAACATTCCCACTCTGCCATTTCCTTCTTTCTCTGCATTGAACATGTGCTAGTTCCTTCTTTTCCTCCCCCTTGTGAAATTATAGGCTTCTTAGGGAAGGAAATGTGGCTTGCATTTCTCTGCATTCTTCATAAGATCAAGCACAAGGCTGGGATTAAGTTGCAAGACACCCTTCACACCTAATCAAATTGCACTGCAATGAAAAATATCCCCAAGTATATGGATGATAATTTGCGGAAATACATGTTCCAAATTCCACTTAAGACCAAAAAAAGTGGTATTATATGAATATAAAGGGTATTATAGAAGAATGTTTTATAATAGGTTAAAATCCAAGCCATCTGGAGTCAGCACCAAACTTGTGGATTATTCTACCAGTCTGCCTTTTAGTAGCTAAGCATATCTTTTCTGACTTCTGTATACTCCCATACATGCCAAAATGCAGCAGCAGCACCCATGAACTTGGCCTTCAGAAGTATTCCCACTAGAGCTTCTTCCAGGGCAGTTGAAAAGTGGGCCTTATCACACACATGCCAGGGTACATTCCCAGCAGGACCGACTGTCTCTGTGCTTCCCACCTGGCAGTCTTACAAGACTCTGACAGCTAAGTAAGAAAGGATCAGAGAAACAGGTCTTATGAGGACAACTTGCCAAGAATTCATCTCTTTATTCATTCTGTATATTAGTTCCACAAATCTTCAGTAAAGCAATGCCATGCTTTGTGTACTTGAATTTTGTGATGAGGCTAAATTTTGTGAGATATGGAAAGGGTCAGCCCACATGCATAAGACATAGTTCACATAAATAACAGCTAACGTACATTGAACGTGCCAAGCAAAAGACAAAGTTCTTTAAATGGGTTAGTCACACAATAACTTCATGAAATAACTTGTATTGTTACAAATAATAAGCCTGAGATTCAAAGAATGGAGGTAACTCACTTCACTCAAAATCTCAGAAACTCTGACTGAGGTTTGTCTGTCTATGGAATCAGAACGTAAATTTCAATTTTTACTCCCCAAATAGTGGCCACACGTGGACTACAGATACACTGGGGGTGTCTGGGTAGGGCCCTGGATGGCTGGAGTTCCTCTGATGTTTCCAGACTGTAGATTTGCTCATAGTGTTAGCATTCCTCTTTCTTGTTAGAATACCAACCAACCTGAGGCATCCCCTCTGTTGTTCCTCAGTTGTTTCAGGAACTTCTAAGGCTACTCAGTGCCTCTCCAGGTAGGTAGAAACTCTGCAAATTGGCATTTAATAACCACACAACATCAGGGAGGCAAAAGAGCACTGAATTTCAAAATAGCTTCTGCATCTCAAAGAACTTCAGTTGAATTCTGCTTTCCCCACTGGACAAATGTGTGATCTTAAGCATCTTAACCTCTATCTCTGAGTTATAAGAGTACCTACCTTATAGGGGTTTTCTGATTATTAAATGCAATAGAATGTGTAAAAGTGCTTTACATAATTCTTGGCACAGAGTAAAAAGCCAAAAACTTTATTGCTTTCACTATTATTTCCCTTATACACTCACTTCTTACTTTAAACAAGCTGGACGGTTTGCTGGTTATTTCATTTCTGCTTGTCTGCTGTCTTGGGGTGAATTCCTCAGAAGTGCAATTTGTTACGAGGATTTGGGTGCAAGTGGTTAATTTGGAAAGTGATCCCAGGAAGCACCCATCGGGAGAGTGGAGAAATGAGGTGGGCAAGGGAGGAAAGGCAATGTAGGGTAAGTTAATGAGCATCAAGCACTCTGTATTATGGAGGGCAGTCCTA
The DNA here is from genome assembly GCF_002201575.2 of Neomonachus schauinslandi. Classification (NCBI taxonomy): domain Eukaryota; kingdom Metazoa; phylum Chordata; class Mammalia; order Carnivora; family Phocidae; genus Neomonachus; species Neomonachus schauinslandi. The sequence goes on along the minus strand of NC_058405.1, from coordinate 113,917,039 downwards.
CAGGGTATCTCTAAGAGATGGTGTAGCATACACCCAAGAATTTTCCCACATGAGGGGCAAGAAGGCCCCTATTTGTCACTGACTGGGGCTGTTCCCAGGGGCATCAACTCCCTGGTTCTTCCAGCCTGCTCTGCATGCTCACTGAGCATGTACCATGGCCAAAGAAAGCTCTCAGAAGAGTTGCAGTGAGAAACGACCAGTGTACACTGGAAGGTACATGCCCACAAGACACCCTTTTATTCACAGGGCCCAGCATAGTACTTTGCCTATAGTCAAGTGCTACATAAACATTTTTTGGATTAAATTGTGTTTCATATTAAAAATGATTAAGCACAAAATGTATTTATCTTCTCTACTGTGCAAGTGTTATACTTCAGCCTCTTGGGAAATGTTTGCTGGAACATCTCTTGGCTTTCTTTAATGAATTTTGATCTTACATCACATTTAAATGCCTTGGAGTTCCGAAAGACAAAAGATCCTCATGTAATTTAAATGACAATCAGTAGGCTATTTTTTTTCTTATTAATATACAGAAAGCTGGTGGTCACAGCAGGTAACTGATGAGGCTAATCTGTCAATGTCCTGATAATTCTCTGCCTGATTGCTCTCAGTCCAGGAGGCTGCATAATCACAGAAACACCAAGCAATTTGATCAGGACCAGAATAGATCATCGATTGTCCTTAAGTGAGCTGGGTGTCAGCATTGGATGAGGTTAGCACAATGTCTCAAGGGAGCCCCTCCGAACAAAATCAATATTGAGATTTCAAAATATTGTAGAAGAGATCTACGGGAAGCTTCTGTGAGATGCAGTCCTAGGGGTAATGTTGTGGGAGAAAGAGAACTGATGCGATTAGTCATCATACTCTGTTACTTGGAACTCAGCCAAAGGTATTAAAAAAGGTTTGAGGATCTTAATGGATGACTCAGCCGTTTGACTACTTTGGTTTCCACACTTCTCTATAGTTTTCCAAACAGTCTGAGGTATTTATTAACCAAATATTAACAAAAATATCCTCCAAACAAAAGGAAAATCATTGTTTCCACTGTGGTATGGAGAAATGAATAAGTGGCAAGGCCTTACCAGTGATTAAAGAACCCTTAATATTTTTGACAATGACCTGTAATAAATAAAAATGCAACCTACATGTTGAAACTTTATCCTTTATTTCGATGGCACTCTTAGATAAATAATTTACAAGATTAGGTCATTTTACTTTGTGGCTTGAATACTTCCAAAGTTAGGCATACATGCCTTTCTTGCTCCAAGCTATTCCCTTCCTTGTTTGGTTATTTGGAATCATTATTGTTTTTAATTTAAAACTTCGCAATAGCCAGGTTTCAACAGCCACAGTTTCTCTTTCTTCTACATTTTGTTAACCAATTTATGACATCTAGGAAGGAGCAGGGGAGTACAATAAAAGCAAAGAGGCACAGGAAAGTTCATGTGTGACTGATACTGTTGTGTCAACCTAGCACCAGCGCTTTTTGAGCCTGGTAAGATTTGAAAACTAATTCATTCTCTTATGAAGTTCATTTATGAGTTCTTTGTAGACCTCAATCTCTGAGGATCTATTACCTGCTCTTCCTTTGCTAAAGAGAAACATATCTTTATCCTTCTGACTCAGCCTCTGAGAACCTAGTAGCACCATCAACTTCTCTGCCAAAATCCATTCGTTCTTCCAGATGGTCCTGTTAGCTAAGACCTCTTTCACAAGAAGGCCAGGGGAAACTCCCACATTCTCTACCTCAACTAACTCTAAGTGCAATTATTTTCTTTAAATAGTAGCCCCCTCCATTTTATTTACTTTATTTATTTCATTTTATTTTATTTTATTTTTATTTTTTTGCTGCCACAAGCCACTTTAGGCCAGCCTCTCAATTTATGTATTTCCCACAAAGAAAGCAGACCCCAGTCCACTGTGTCTCTTCAAAAAGGCATTATGATAATTCCCTTTGACCAAGGGCTTACAATTGCTCATTACCCAGTAAACCACTGTGACCAAACTTTAGTCAGGCTTCTGTCCTCCCTATAGATCCCTAAACTTGGGCTTGTCCCCAAGTCTGAGCAAGCACTAAAGCACTCAAGTGCAAAACATCCCCCCCTTCATGGTTCATTCTAAGGATCAGCTGATCCCCTAAAGAAACATTCCCTGTTAAATTTCCCTGATCATGCTGTCTACACCCCCCATCACCTGCCCTGTACCCCACAGAGTTCCTGCTAGTCCTGTTTACTCCTCCCTATAAATGAAAACCTTCTATTTAATCTTCAGACCCCTGCAGATCCTGCGGTCAGAACATTCTCTCTACTGCAAGTTTCTAAATGAAGTGTCTCCTTATTTAAGGGTGAATTTGCTTTTGACGCCTTTTAATCTCTCTTGGATGAAGTTAAAGGAAGGACTCAGGTATATCCCCACTCCTTCTCTTCTTTTAGTGAAGGGAAAAGACTCAAAGCTCACCAACACCTCTACCTCTCTGAAAATGCCAGCAGTTATGCCCTTGATGTGGGTGAAAGGTTAAGTTTTTGTGACACCACTTTGTTAATTCTAACTATAGTCTAGCACCTCCTTTGGAGTATGGTATTTAATGTCCCTTGGTTCCATTTAAAAACCCTATTACAAGTATAAATGTATTTGTCAGGGAGGAGAAACTTTTCCTCTACCCACATAGGTTAAGGTTGGTGGCCTACAAATTAAACGAACAAAAGACAGATTAACAGGAATAAAGGTATATAATTTTTATTAATATTCATATGCAGAGGAGTTCACAGAAAAAAGTAAAACTCAAAGAAGCAGTTAGATTCAGGGGTTTATATACCCTTTTAACAAAGGAACGAAGGTTTTGGCTTCAAGGGATGATACATTGTGGGGAAGTTACTAGGAAATATATGGGGGAACTAGGAAGAGAGGGTCTATTTTAGTAAGGTCTGTTTATACAAACTCATCTTGGTGTGGACAGCCCATCTTCAAAGATAAGCGTTGTTCTTCTCTCTTGATATGGGGGTGGGGAAACGGAGGGGAGTTCCTTTCTTAAAGGGAAATTTAGGCCTTGTTTTTAGGCAGATAAGAAGAAGGCAAGAACTCTTCCTTGCATCTGTTGACTCTCAATTGCCTTCAGCTCAAGACCCTTCTCCAAAGTGGCCTATTTTAGGGTAGCATATTCTGATCTCCTTCCCACTCAACATATAATTTGTTCAGGGGTTACTCTAAAAGATATTTCAAATACAGTGTGCGCATTACTGCTTTTCAAGAAAGGATTTGCTATGTATTTTTGGCTTAGTACCCTGAAACCAAGCTGTGATTTTACAACTATGAGCTTTACAGCTGTGGGGCAGTGCACAGGGGCAAACATTAGAATTAAATAATTATCTGAGAAAAAAAAAAAAACCCGAGTGATTTTTCAATTAAATATCCAGAAACTATTGAGCAGGTAAATGTAAATTTCCCCACCATGTGTGGTAATGCAGAATATTATATTAAGGAAGACATTTTCAGCTAAGTAATGTATACCCATTGGGTAATATCCTTCTCAAGACTAAAATGTTCCACCTGGTTAGGCAAAGGGCAGGTCACGCAGGGCTCTGAACAGCAGGGTGGGGAGTCTGCATTTTATTCCAAAGAAGATGAAAGGCTTTGGGTGATTCCCAAGAGAGGAGCCTCATAATCTGATTTATACTTTTAAATGCTCCTTCTCTTGGCTGTTAGGTGGTGAAAGGATGATAGAAGAACATAAATGGCAGTTAGGAATCCAGTCTAGGTAAAAGATGATGGCTGTTTGCACACAGTTGCTGCCACTAAGCAACTCGGGAATGCATCCCTCAGGAATCAAGGCTGAAGACACTGTAAAGGCATGAAGAGCTTTCTCACCTAAAATCCACCAGAGTTCACCTCCAGTTAGGTGCCTGTTTACTGGTTTTCCCTCACCTTCCATTTTTTTTGCCTTCACAGGGCACATCCTTACCCATCTTCTCCACATATCACTCTTCATTCCCTCCCTAACTGGGGTCACTCTAGTCTCCCTTCTCAGCAATATTAATCTTGACAATCTAGAAGACATTAACTTTTGGTATAAAGTCTGCAAAAACTTTGGATATAAAATGCCAATGATCCTTTTAACCCAGGAGAAATTTAGGCTAACGCTATTGCTTAGTGGTTACTGCACTATTTTGTACCAACTCTCTCTGGGTTCAAATTCTAGGTCCACTATTTATTAACTATGATCTTTGCCAAATTGCTGAAATTCCCTCTGCCTCAATCTCCTTATATGTAAAATAGGAATACTAATATACATGTCTCACATGACTGTTACAAAGATTGAATGAGTTGACATTTACAAAGTACTGAGACCTCTCCCTAACACATAATAAACGCTACGTGGATATTTGCTATTATCATCATTGCATACCTACCTTTTAGAGCTGTGGGAGGAACAGATAAATAATACCTGTAAAGCACTCAGCAGGGGGCTCAACAGATATAGTAAGTACCCAGTTCATGCTCAGCTATGATTACTTTGCACAAGTATGATACAAATCTCAGCAACGATCCAGTGTTTATTTTTGCCTCTCTTGCTGTTTCTAATTCCTTTTTCAGCCCCTATGAGGTCACCTATGCCTGTGCCTGTGTCTGTGATGAGTATATTTAACCTCAGGGCCAAGAGAGAAGATATTGCAAGAGAAGCAGAAGCCATTGGCTCATTTCCTAGTTTTTCTGCTTCTATTAAAAAAATAAAAGTGATTCTCCTAAGAACTAGGTGCCACATTTTTGAGACTCTGGCTGAGGTAAATTAGTTAAATAGTTCATTAATTTTGGCACTCTTACATGAAATGAAAGCAGTTTTGGAAAGTGTGCCTTTGTCTGGGTTAATTAGTAAGTGAGAACATTGGGACTTCACTACATTTTTTGCTTCAGCAATTCTTGTAATTATTTTTTTAGGTTCATGTTCTATGTAAACTTATAAAGACACGTTTTAATATCCATTCTGTGGTATGGGGATATTAGTAGTGATCTCAGGGACATCCAAGTGAGGAGAGTATAGGGGCTGTGTTGCGACAAGATGGGCTGTGTTGTGACAAGATGAGAAAGAAACCAAGGAGATGGGGGTTAGGGGAAAGAAGGTGGAGCTTCGTGAATAATAAAGGCTGTGTGCAAGAAAGAGCAACAGTCAAAGCACCTTGAATATCCTGTTCCATTTTCATGTCTGACTACATGGATCCCGACATCATTTTTATCATCTTAATGTTTATATGGTTACCGGCATTCCTGACTTGTGTAACTTCTGCATGCCTCTTAAGAAACCTAATTGTTTGAATTTTTCACAGATAATTCGGAAGTCTTTGACAACAACGTTACCTTATATGACAGCAAACAAATGCTCAATCACGCAGCGAGGAGTATAAATGCTGGAGCTGCCTGAAGCACAAATCAGTTCAGTGGAATTTTTTCTCTTCCTCTTTGTTTCCACCAAATTGTTAGAACAAAATTGGCATCTGATGCCCAGATTGAAATGTATACCGTACCTTCCTTTGGCTCTATAAATATTATGGAAACTTTTCTCCTGCTTATACCCATGTATGTTTGATGCTCCAGCTTAAAATGTAGTGTGATGTGTAATCAACCAGATGAGGGTAAGATTCATTTTTCTAAGTTGTCTAGTGCTGGCTGTGCAAAATCATGAGAAGGTCAAGAGGAAGGCTGGAAAGTACCTGAAGAACACAGACTTCTATAAAACTCTATAAGGCCTTTAGTCCAAAGGCGTCTCCTTACCCCAGGTATTATCTGGACTATCTGGCCAATTAGGGAATTAATGTTTATTGAGTCATGAAATGTGTATCAGATACTTTACATAATAATTTTATCCATTCTGTGCTACAACATTGCAAAGTAAGTGTCCAAAGCGCTCGTTAACAGATAGGAAAACTGAGGTTTAGAGAAGTAAAATAACCAGCCCAAGGGGATGCTGTATGTTGGTGTATTTATAAGATTAAATACTCTTGGCAGGTTTGAGTCTAAGCTAAGATTCTCCTCAACGTATCTTTCTATATAAGTGTGATCAGCAAAGTGATTCCTGGCCCCAAGCACAGACTGTACGGAGTTAGAGCATATGTCTTTAGGTAGTATTACTCAGGCCACTGGAATGTTACCACAAAGAAAATGACATCACAGATGTTCATATGTGTCACACACTCTAGTTATTTAAGGGTTTGTAAGAGAATCCTACTCAAACAGAATTTTAGATGCATATGACAAAATAAATCTAATCTTGGCTGGGCCTCAGAAATCCCTGTCAGCTGAGGATGAAGGAGTTCTCCCATAGGACCCCGGCAATGGACACTCTGCCCTGTGTTAGGAATCCTTGAGGATCCTGAAGTAGGCGTTGCTCTTGATTCAATAAGTCTCCACATCCTCCTGAGTCTGAACGCCCCTGGTGGTAAAAGAGCATTCTCTCACCCACCAATCTCTCTCCCACACAAGCACATACACACATACATCATTCCTTCATATCTCTCTTAAATGTTCTTTCCTTCCTAATAGATTCCAATAGACCCCAAGGAAGTTGGGACTGCTTCATATTCGTAGAAATGTAGACATTTTTATTTATCCCAATGACTGATGGGCACTTCTGGCATTTACTAGCATTTGCTTCTGGCATTCAGGATCAGACATGCTAAATATCTTCCAGGGTGCAGTGAAGTCTGCACCAACACAAACCATTCTTCCAGAGGTCAACAGCCCCCATGGAGAAGCACTGTACCAGAGTATCCTTACCTTCCTTTCTTTCCACTCCTTTCCCAATTCCCTCCCCCAAACCCCCTTCTAACAACTCAATCCAGCAAGTGCCTTGTGGAAGAAGAGGGGAGATGGATTAACATATTACCCCAAAAGATAACCTACTGTTCTTGGTTCTGATATCTCTGATCCAAGTTCCCCTAATTTCTTGGTTTGATGGGAAGTCTGTTCTTTGTCCAACCTGGTGAACACTCTTTATTGGCAGCTACTCAGAAGACCACTGCTTGAACATTTCAGCCCTTGGGGTTCATTTTTGCTGCCAAAAACAGCAATTGTTGAAGTATGCTACATATTACTGGGTCATCTGTAAAGGTTCTTCCTTTTTTCCAATATGGAAAACATTTGTTCTGCCGAAGCCATGCCTACCCCCAGCACGGGAGTTGACAGGACCATTTGCTTCTAGCAGGGGGAGAAGTGACCCCTATAAATTACATTCTTTTTTTTTTTTTAAAGATTTTATTTATTTATTTGAGAGAGAGAGAATGAGAGACAGAAAGCACGAGAAGGAAGAGGGCAGAGGGAGAAGCAGACCCCCTGCTGAGCAGGGAGCCCGATGCGGGACTCGATCCCTGGACTCCAGGATCATGACCTGAGCCGAAGGTAGTCGCTTAACCAACTGAGCCACCCAGGCGCCCTAAATTACATTCTTTAATAATGACTTGGCCCAGGCAAATCTGGCATTACCCCAAATCTTTCTCTCTCCAGACTCACAGATGCTAGATGAGGGCAAGAGGGGAAGGAAAAAGAGCAACCAGGAACAACTTCTCAGGTTTTGATCTGAGCCTCTGGATGGATGTGATACTCCACATTAAGACGTGAAAAAGTCTGAAGAAAGGAACATCAGGGGTTCACTTTGGTTTTCAATTTGAGAGGCCTCTTGGACATATAAATGGAGATGTTAAGATGGCAGTTGGGGGGTGCCTGGGTGGCTCAGTCGTTAAGCGTCTGCCTTCGGCTCAGGTCATGATCCCAGGGTCCTGGGATCGAGTCCCACATCGGGCTCCCTGCTGTGCGGGAAGCCTGCTTCTCCCTCTCCCACTCCCCCTGCTTGTGTTCCTGCTCTCGCTATCTCTCTCTCTGTCAAATTAATAAATAAAAAATCTTTAAAAAAAAAAAAAAGATGGCAGTTGGGTATATGAGTTAAGATTCCAGGGAGTCGCCAGGGTTAGAGATACACCTTTGGGAGAGATATGTAGTTTAAAGTCTGGGGACTGGTAAAGATATCCTAAAGAGAGATCAGTATGGTGAGAGGCAGGGAAGGAAGAAAGGCATCTCAGAACTGGGGAGCTCCCACATTAAAAACCTCTGAATATGAAATCAGTAACAGGTTCTGTGTCTGGCAAATATTACTAATAGGCAAACTGTCCAGTCATAATGCTGAAATTAGTGGCTGGAGTGTCAATTTTACTTATCCCATTGTTTTTTCCACCAACCATGAAATAAAGAGTAAGATGTATATGGTGGTAAATAGATCATTTTAAATTTCTTTCTTGCCCTTTTCCATGTTGTTCAAATTCTTTACAATGAACATGTGATGATTCTATAATGAGAAAAATGCAATAAATATTTTAAATAGTAATAGCCTATATGTTGTGCACAGTACACTTCAACCAGTGATCCTATACCTATGCACATTCCACCACATTAAGATGTGAACATACAGTGTAAGGTTAGACACTTGTTCTATAATATTCAAAGAATGATGCCTATAAATATTTAAGTTTTTTAAAAACTTAGAATAATGATGCCTTGATAAAAGTGATAAGACCAAGATGTCGGCATGGTACTTTGGACATAACAGAAGCATATTTATTGAATAAACAAAAGATCACAGCTAAAAATCACTGTACAAAAGCTTATTAGCGAACTTTAGAAGTAGTTTACAAGCATGTTCCTTATGTCTCTGTACATTTTCCAACTCTCCAAATGCAGAGGGATAGCAAAAATGCAATCAGGGAAATAATTCTTGGCCACAACTCACATTCCAAAGGAAAAAAATAACAACAACAAAATACCCAAGCAAAACCATCAAACCACATCCTGGTAAAAACCTTTAATGTGCTGCTGGGCCATCATCTGGTCCCCATCATTACCAGCTGTGGCTTGCACACCCGAGAAGGGCCAGACTTCAGCAATAGGAACTAAAATACAAGGCCCATGACAAGGCTTTGAAGTTGAATTTGTTTAGCAGCATTTGTGACTAAGGTGGTGACTAGAGAATTTAAAAAAGGGACAGACAAGGTCACAGAAGACAGACTTGCTAGGTCCTATTTATAAAAATAGGAGGAATCTTTTCAAATCTAGATAGGAATGGCAACTTTTAGGTCTGCCACAGTAACCTTCCATTTTTCATTTGGGAGATGTGAATAAAAGCCAGCTTGGAGCAGAGTGCATGTGGATGTTTGGCAAGATGGGACAACAAAACTGAAGAACTTTCTATCAAATGGGGAAAGAATGACTAAAAACTCTGAAAATGATAGCAGCAAACGTAATCCGAGTATCACAGCTCTGGTAGTTGGTTCCTAGAGCACATTCCACAAGATGGTTCCTAGGGGGCGCCTGGGTGGCTCAGTTGGTTAAGCGACTGCCTTCGGCTCAGGTCATGATCCTGTAGTCCCGGGATCAAGTCCCGCATCGGGCTCCCTGCTCGGCGGGGAGCCTGCTTCTCCCTCTGACCCTCCCCCCTCTCATGTGCTCTCTCTCTCTCATTCTCTCTGTCTCAAATAAATAAATAAAATCTTTAAAAAAAAAAAAAAAAAGATGGTTCCTAGGGATGTAAATGTGTGATCAAATAAGTTATTCGAGATAAGCTTCTTACAGCAAAACTTTTAAGACATGCTGTTAGTCTCTCAGAGGGATATAATAAAAGCAACATTCCCCTCCATTCTTTATTTATGAAACTCTTTTACCCAAAGCATCACAGAAGAGCTGTGTTCCCAAAAAACATACTTGCTAAGTCCTTCCTAGTAGAGATGAGGGTCACAAAGGATGAATCAGAAGAATGTTGTGAAAGCTTGAGTGGGGTTTCTAAAGAGAGAGGGAAATAACTTGATGGAGAAGGAAGAGGGAGGCCTATGCAATGGCTCAGAGGCTGAACTGGTTTGCCAAGGGAGAGAACAATCTGCATTCATGGAAGAAACACGGATTCTAAACTAGGTTTGGTTGAGTGACCTTCCTCTAAGAATACTATAGATGGGAAAAAAAAAAAAAAGAATACTACAGACGTCCTAGCAAATCAGGTAACTGGAAAAGTCAACAAACACTTTGAATTATAACTATTATGAGGTCAATGAGAGGAAAGCTGGTAAATCCGGAAGAATCTATAGATAACATACCATGGATGAGAATTCCTACATTGGTTTTTAAAATTATTGTTCTGAATAATTTGAGAGTTGTCACAAAATTTCAGTGACCTGAATACTTAAAAGCTAGTATATATTTAATTAGTTTTTATTAATTTGTCTCCTCTGTAAGTTTTACTCATCCCTTGTAAGGCTATGCACTTTATAAGACAAATTAACAGTAATATTTCATACATTTGTTTCTTCTAGAATCCAGAATTATCAACCTTAAGTCAGAAATCCTGCCAATTATAATCCTGTCCTTGCAAAACATCATCAAAATGCTGATTCATACTGACTCAACAAGCTGCATATTAATAACTCATTTCAATGTCAGCATGTTCATTATACATTGCTCTTTCCAAAGGAGGGAAAGATAAGGAGATGCTGATGCTTCCAGGGCATTTCATTAAAATGCACAATGCAGAAAAAATAAGTTACTTTTGCCCTTTAAATGAATTATGTAGAACAAACTTGTGAAAATTATAGTGGAACTGAAGGCTTCATCATTTGGAGCCAAAAGAACATTTTCAGTCTTCTTTCTTAAATGCTTTTGGTAGCTCAGATCTACACAAGTTATGCTATGGTTTCTCCAGTCTGTATCTCTACAGTCTTTGCCTCTAGTTCCTGACTGTGCACCTCCTCTCACTAGTATGGCAGGGTTTAGTAATGTCTGGGGTGATAAAAAGACCCTGACGTAGTAGAAATTCATCTTGGACTTGGTCATGCCTGAGCAAGTCTTTTGTAAGAAATTACTTCATGTACTATTTAATGAAGTGCATCCAGTTGATAAGAAGCACCTAAATGATAGCTGTTACGGTGATGATGATTATTATTATAATTATGACAAGGAGGAAGATCAGAATGAGGATAAGGTTGATGCTGTTGCTTTCCAGTGAACTGGAGAGATGGTACTCCCCAGTTTCTCAGATTGATGCCAAGTCCCTTGGAACCAGAACTCAAGCACACTTCCTTCTGGGGCTTAGGCATATCTGGGTATATAGCTAGATAACTTGATGGCCCAAAGTCTTTTGGATGGAGGCTGAAAGTCTATTCATAAGGAACTTAAGCTAAGGGAAGAAATAAAAATGATGAGCTGAGTCCGTGACAAAGGTTTAGTTAGCAAAATGGAGTAGGGATCCTGGGTACATCTTTCCAGAACTGTCCCTGTCCTGGCCTTCTGGACACATGTAGAAGCCCAAGAGAGGGAAATGGAGCTGTAATTATTAATTAAAATAATTATTTCTTTTACATTGTATATTATATCTGTTGTGACCTTATCCTGCCAGAAGATTAGGCACAGGGAGGAGAATCTACCTCCTCCCTCACCTCCTACTCCTTCTCACTCCCCTGACACAGACCCCAGGCAGATTTGGCAGGATGGAGCTCAGGTCTTCTTTGGTGAGTCAGTCCGGGTGCTAACTATGCTGAGTAGAGCCACACAAGGGACTGAAATGTCCAGTAAAGGAGCAAGAGAGAGTATATAGAGCTGTGTCAGGGAGACACCATGCACAGAAGAGTAAAGGGAGGGCCAAACTTCCCAGTGTTGTTGGATGTGTATGGGCTGAAACTGCTTGTGAGCACATTTAAGGCACCCCTTAGAGAGTTCCAGAAATACCAGTGGGTAGGCTGGCAGGATGGCTTAAAGTCTTTTGCCAGTAAGTAGGGAGAGCGAGCAATACTAGTGGACTTTGAGCTATTACTATTAATGTGACCTCATATGTTGTTCTGGTTGATGAGTCATGGGAGAAATGTGTGGCATATATGAATATGGGGAGAGGTTCCCTTGCCCATTTCTGTTAGAGAAGAGAGGTTTGCAAACCACCATTCTAGGAACATAAATCTGAGGTCTCAGAGTAGCTGGTGAAATATACCAAGTTTCTCTTTCTCCATCACTTTTCAAACACAGGAACAAAGCATGAAAGGTGGAGTGATCATGCTAGGCCAGAAAGGAAGATGGGACAAGAAAAGCAGAGAGGGAAAGAGGCAGCCTATGGGTCAATGAGCACCTGCCATGCATTATGCATTAGGCTTGGTTGGATTTCTTTCATGGCTATTGTTGTAGCTGATTCTCAATTTAAAAAAAAAGAGAGAGGGAAATAGAAAGAAAGCCTGAGTCAAGTATTATTATCACTATTTTACAGCAAATAGCTAGCTGAATTTCAGAGAAACGAAGTAACTTGTCCAGGATCACATAGCTTCTAAATGTTGGAGCAAATTTTGAATCAAAGTGTATTACATCAAAATCCATGCCTGCATCCCCAAGTCAACCTGCCAGGGTGCAGAAAGAAGACTTCAAAATTCCTACTTCTATTTCTTTATGCTTGCCAGTAGGACTGTTTTAGTCCAGATCAGGTAATGACATACCACACATGGTTCACAGAGTATCCTGAAGGAAGAAGGGGTTAACAGAGGGGATGACAGTGGTCTCCTCACTTAGTTGTTAGTTTTAGTATATAATGATGCTATACAGTATGGGACCTAGATAAGTCACTTATATTACCTGCGTCTCAACTAATAAACCTCAGAGATAGACTGATGGCTTCAAAATATTCCTCCAAAGAAGTGGGAGATTGATGAGAATGCCAATAATATAAGCACATGTGAATGGCGCAGGCATGAGCTCTTTGTCAGCCATCAACCAGATAGACACAATGATGACATATGAGGTTTTGACTCAAAGTCAAACCAAAAAAAAAAAAAGAATTATGAAGCCTATTGAAGGTATGAGTTGATATCCAACACTGTAAATACTGTCTTAGTGTATGTTACATCCTGTGTGTTGGGGGGTGTTTTTTCCAGTTGTGCATAAGTATATCTACTTAGAAACCAATTCTGAATCACTGTGTTTCAAATTTTAAATAAATAATTTCAAAAATAATAAAATATTTGTGATAGGTTTAGCACTAGTAATATTCAGTACTAATAATTAGTTTAGTACTTCATGTGGAACAAAATGATTCTGTCATTAATGAATACACAGTTATTAAATATTACATGTTGCAACGTCATCTCACCTTCAAACTTTCCTCTTTTACAGTAAAATGGACATGATATATTAATTCTGTGGCAGATGTAATTTATGAATAAATAAGTTTCTTTTTATTGAGGATTCATGTTCAAAAAGTCTAATAGGGTACATTATCAAAAACATTTTGCTGGCTGCTGCACCATATATCAGCATGTAGTGGCACATAAAAAGTTCTTGGAAAATATTTTTTAATGACTAATTACTACAAAGGTATGAAGTAAACTTTGGAGAGTAAGGAACGCTTGGGGAACAAAAAGAAAGGGGGGTGGCTTTAATTTTAGAAAGAAGATGGAAGGCATCGCCTTTAGCTAGAACTTAATGTTTGTTATCTCAGCATCTCTTCCAGAAGGAGCCCCTTTCAATCTCAAAGGGATGTAGTTTAGATGATAAATTTTACAATCACTTTAATTATAGAGAAGACTTTCAACTTCTCCGTCTTACCCCATTTCTCTCACTTTTTCTCCTTTCTACCTCTGACTCAGAAAACTTGTTTATTTTCATGAGCAGTCCTGTTGTCTGTCTGTGATATCCTCTAGGCTATGACACAGTTATGTCATGGTCTTCCTTCCTTGCAAAATTAATCTCTGTCCCTCACCTTGCGTGCCTTCTTTCCCTGCTTATACACATATCTAGGTCTTGAAAAACCTAAAATAAAAAAAAAATATTTGAGACCAACCCCTCTTTGAGCTTTTTTCCCTTTTTATTTTATTTTGGACAGTCTTTAAAAGGATGCTACTTTGTTTCCTTCTCTACCCAACACACTATTGAAACTGCTCTTAAAGAGTCCTAGTGACAGCACCACATTATATACGCTCTTCTCTACATTCCCCTACAAAACGTTAGTGAGAGCTTAATTAGAGACTTGAATGGGGATCCCAGCCCTTTGACCAAAGAATGCTCCTCTACCCAGGAAAATCAGAGAAGGTGAAGGGAAGAAGCTGCCACCTGCCTACTCAGCCAGATGGAATGAACTAGTGACCCTGATATGGTCCTCCCACCCAAAGGCATTTTCTTAGCCCCCCTCCCTCTGCATCTTTTCCTGAATATTTGAAATTATTGACCAGATTTCCCTAACTTAAGTTTCAACCATTTTGGTATATTCCAGGATACTACAAGGTGTAGTATAAATACTACAAAATTTGGAGTCAGAAAGCTCTGAATGTGAATTCTGGTTTTGTCCCACTATATTGCTCAGTGATCTTACCCAAGTCATTAGCCTCTCTGAACTGATTTCATTGTCAAGTGGAATTGATGACACCTCACTCACAGACTGATTATCACTAAGAGTTACAAAAGACTATGTTCGTGTGAACACTGGTTTATGTCTTCTTTTTATTATAAAGTTTTCAACTGCCTTAAATGGCACAACTCATTGAGCTGACTGTGCTTTAATCCACATTAACTTGCAATAGAATCAAAAGTACTGAAGAGTTACTTCTGATGCAGTGCTTACTCTCCACATACTTGAGTCTAGAGTCTTCAGGACAATGACACCATCTGTTTCTATGAAACACAAGAGAAATAAATGTACTAAGAAAATTTCTAGACTATGCCCAAGATTTGACTTATTTCCCTATAGTTCATGTTGAGAAATTTTTTTCTAATTCCATTTTATAATATGTAAATAAGAGGAAGAAAGATATGAAAGAATGTAATGGAAAAGTATAACAGAAAAAATTTGGAGCTACCACTAAATGCCTAAGAAGGAACAAGAGTCCAGCCTAAGGAGCAGTACATTTACTCTTACCCTTCTTCAGAGAATTGCAGGCAAGAGACGTTCAGTGGCTGGTGGGGGTGGGAGGGAGGCAGTCTAAAGGGCCTTCAAGGGACCCTTACAAGCCAGAGTCCACTTTAAACACCTGCCAAATCCATGGCACACTGACAACCTTCGTGGAAGTATGCTCTACTAAAAGCAATGCTCCCTCCTGCTCCTCACCTTCCCCCACATTCCAGACTCCATAGGAATATGGAGGGGGAAGATCAGAACCACTAGTTTAGAAAAGCAGTTGAACACCCTTCCTCAATCTGGGACTTTCCACCTGCAATATCCAACAATCCCAAACTGGAGAGAGAAGAAATGCTTCAACTTAAAATCAAGTTGGGAGTTTTGATAATTATATGAGACTGGACATTACACTTACTTATCTGAGTATGTGTTTTATGTCTGGTCACTAAAAGTGACCAGAAAAGTCAAAGGACTTCTTAATTATTCACCCAGGGGCAGGACTGTTTCAGGAAGAAAAAATGTGAGTCAACAGGAGGCAGAAATACAATTGTGTACCTGGTTCAGTAACCTCAGTTACACCCCAGCACAGCCCTTTGCTCTGCTGCCCCAAGTCCTTACAGGCATCTCTCCTCTCACTAAGACACTAGTCCTGGGCTATTCTCCAAGCTGCAGGTGCACATTAAAATCCAAAGCTGACACAATATAGCTTTAGGTTTAAGAAGCCCACTAGGAGAGACACATGAAATGGGAAAGATGCATCGTGTGGGGACTCCAAGAGCAGGATGCTGAATTTTCATTTTGATGGTCAACACTGTAAGCCAAGGCATAGAAGAGGGATTACTATGTCCACTGTGTTGACTGCAATTTAAGGTGTAACAGAAGGAAGAATTATGGGCAGTGGGGTTAGGACAGGGATTCCAGGAACAGAAGCAAAGACAAGGGATGTTACAGCTGGCTTTAAAGACTTCTACTACCATGGTCCCCACTCTTCTATTGCCTTCCAACACCCTTTAGTGCATAATCCACATCTCTGCCCTGCCATTTCCATGCACACCTTTGTTGATAAGCGGCACTGAAATTAGCTAGAGAGAGAAAAGAACACTTTCTTTAGTTATGGCCTGAGACCTTAAAATTTTATCTCAACTTGGTTCTTCGGAGAGCAGGAGGAAATGTTACTGGAAAGTTTCCATCCTCCGATAAAAGGTCAGGAAACTACAGACATGAAGGTAGCCTCCATCTCAAAAAGTGACTGGACACGGTGATTTATGGGCAGAATTCCTCAGGTGGGGGAAAGGTAACAACCCCAGCGCTGTAGACCAAAGGAAACAATGCTTTATGATCTGTTGAACAAATGATAAGTCAAATTATAGAAAACACAGAACTGCAGAGATAAAAGGATATTCCCTGGGGCCAGGAAATTGTAGAGCATTTATCCAGGAAGTTTAAAATGAGAGAATTTCCCTGAGCCCACTCCCTGTATTCATCTTTCTCATTCTCATTTTTCAGTCTTCATTTCTCATTTCCTGTATCTTACTGACATTTTCTTTTTTTTTTTAAAGATTTTATTTATTTATTTGAGACAGAGAGAATGAGAGACAGAGAGCATGAGAGGGAGGAGGGTCAGAGGGAGAAGCAGACTCCCTGCCGAGCAGGGAGCCCGATGCGGGACTCGATCCCGGGACTCCAGGATCATGACCTGAGCCGAAGGCAGTCGCTTAACCAACTGAGCCACCCAGGCGCCCCATCTTACTGACATTTTCTAACAATCAATCTATATGGAGGTAAGTTATATATATATATACATAAATATATATACATATTTATATTTATATACATATTAGTTTAAATATTTAAAAGTTATATTTGTCTCCAAATGGTGACACAGATTCAACACTTTCCATCTGAAACAAAACAAAAAAACCCTTAATCCATAAAGCTGTAATTAACCAAAATACAGACAGCCTATCATGACAAGAATTTTACTGTTGTACCTAAGAATAAATCATTCTGTTTTTAACACTTCTTTCTGAGAAACTTCCACGTTCCACACTTTTTTTATAAAATGGGAAGCACTATTTTCCTCCTCATTAAATTTATTGTAGTTAATGAAATGAATAATGGTCACTTTCAGTTTTAAAAT
Source organism: Neomonachus schauinslandi (assembly GCF_002201575.2). Classification (NCBI taxonomy): domain Eukaryota; kingdom Metazoa; phylum Chordata; class Mammalia; order Carnivora; family Phocidae; genus Neomonachus; species Neomonachus schauinslandi. The sequence goes on along the minus strand of NC_058405.1, from coordinate 113,900,015 downwards.
TCAATGTATATCAATCAATACCTGCTTTGTTAAATCACTGTCCTACATTGATTTGAAAGCTTTCATACTTACAACACAGGTAATAAGTAATAAGTTGTGCAATGATTTCTAATTTTTATTTTTATTTTATTTTTATTTTTTATTTTTTTTAAGATTTTATTTATTTATTTATTAGAGAGAGAGAGAGAAACAGTATGAGAGGGGAGAGGGTCAGAGGGAGAAGCAGGCTCCCCGCCGAGCCAGGAGCCCGATGTGGGACTCAAACCCAGGACTCTGGGATCATGACCCAAGCCAAAGGCAGTCGCTTAACCAACTGAGCCACCCAGGCGCCCTGATTTCTAATTTTTAAAGATTAGAATCTGCTTGGGATATAAGACCACTTAGCCTACCCCAAACAGTTATCCTTAAACACCATGGTTATCATTTTTCCTAAGTGCTGACAAAAAAAAAAAAAAAATTCCTTTGATTTTTAAGATTTAATCTAGTTCGGTTATTTTCATTGCTGATTATACTTTAAAATTCACCTCAAATTATTTTTGAGCCTATCTGCTAGATGCTGTACTAATGGCTTTACATGCAATACCAATGAGATTGGTCCATCTGCATATAGAATGATCCTGAGAACCACCCCCAGAACACCCTCAGCATCTTCCATCTGCACATGGAAAGGATTAAAATATGAAGTGGTGGGTGGTCCTGGGGCAGAGGCTGGGAGGGCCTGGCTGCCCCCACACAGATGCCCAGCAGCTCCTCCCAGCCTGTTTCTAAAGGGCAGGCTGAGTGGTCAGAGCAGCTGTGACAGCCCCCAGATGGTCCCCTTGCTCAGGCAGTGAAGCCCCAAAAAAGGCTAACTTACTTGCTACAAATACCCTTCTTATGTTCCCTGCTGTTAAGGCAAACACTGGTGTTTCTATGCTGAGGACTTCTTTTCCCTCATATCTAGTATCCCAGAGTTCAAGCTGACTTCTTTTACAGTTGGTCGTTCCACAACACTTAATTAGAGAGAAAAATTCCTCAGCTTCAATAAAGTGTGCTTAATGCAGTAAGCATGCCCCTTAGAAATAGGTAAAGACTTAGAGCTTTGTTTTATTAACAAAGCTGTTGTGGGCTGAACTATGTTCCCCCCCCCAAAAAAAACACACAAAAAACCCAGTATGTTTAAGTCCTAAACCCCAGTACTTCAGAATGTGACTTTATTTAGAAAGAGGCTCTTTATGGAAGTAACCAAGTTAATAGTAGGTGATTAGGGTGGGTCTTGATCCAATATGGCTGGGGTCCTCTTAAAAAGAAGAAATTTGGACACAGAGACAAACACAGAGGAAAGATGGTGTGAAGATACACAGAAAGGGCCATAAAAAGACACACAGAGAGGATTGGAGTGGTGCATCCACAAGCCAACGAATGCCAAAGATTGCTGGCAAACCACCAGAGGCTAAGAAGAAGCAAGGAATGATTCTGCTACACGTTTCAGAGGGAGCATGGCCCTGGGACACCCTGTTTTCAGGCTTCCAGCCTCCAGAACTATGAAACAATTAAGTTTCCATTGTTTTAAGTCACCCAGTTTGTGTTACTTGTTACAGCAACCTTAGGAAACTAATACATTAACCAAAATTCTTTTCAGTCTCCTTTTTTGCTCCCCATTATTATTTTGTGAGTTTGACTAGTAGGAGCTGAATGGCTGTTCTGATTTTCACTTTTAGTAAATTATCTTTTCTTGGCCTCAGAGATGGAATTTAATCTTAATTCCATTGCTGCTGCAAATTAAGGTGTAAAAAGAGTTCCACTATTAAAAGAGATCCTCACTTCATGTTGTAGGACCTAAGGAAGTTTAGTGATAAGATCCACAGACTCTGGCTCCTACAATGCCTTGGTATTACAGCCTCAGCACAAAAGGCAATTCTCCCTCCCCCACCCTCCAAATGAACCAGAGTTTAAATGACAAAAGACTTACCATTATTTGCTTGACAAATCAGCCTCTGCCAGTACCATCTCGCATCTGCAAATCTGCTTGTCACTACATCCAGAGGAGAGCTGGGGATATCTCTAGGCTTCAGGGATGCTTCCAGCAGCAGTAAGATTCATCTCCACATTATAAGCCATGTGCCTGTAGGCATGTCAGTGTTCCCAGTTACACACAAATCTAAGTGAATTAAAGACAGAGAGCTCTGTTCCCATCCTTTCTAATAATACTAGTGAAAATGTAATAGAAAATGAAGCCAATCTTACAGTCTCTAATTATAGTGAGGTTCTCTTTTAAATTTCTGACTATTTCAATATCTTTTTCTAGGTCAAAATATTTATTGTAAGACCTCTCTCTCATAAAATGCTATCAAACCATTCATTTATTTATCTATTTATTCAACAAGCAGCTATTAATACATAAATAAACACCAACCATTTCTTAGGAGCTTACTATGTACCAGGCACGGTGCTGGGTGCTTTACCTTATCACTTTTGACTCTTCATAACAACCACATAAGGTATATACTATTAGCCCATTTATGGAGAAGAAGACTAAGTGACATTCACCTGCCCAAGGGTCCATACCCAATTTACATAGTCAATACTTGACACCAAATCTCTGACTTCATAGTCTATACTCTTAACTATTCAGCTATTCCGCCTCTATTTAGTGCTCATTAGGTGTCAGCTATTGTGCTAAGAACAAGGGAAAACAACATTTTTTTTCCCCAACAGCTATATTCCTTGTGGTCAAGGAACTGACAGTTTAGGGAGGGAAAATGATGAATAAGCATCGCTTTAATATAGAGTCTGATAATCCCAGAAATGAAGTTGTTTAGGCTGCTATAGCTCATATCAAAATCTCTTAATACACAAAGCCAAAGATTCTCCCCTCTATAGTATTTATTTAAAACAAAGATCTTCAAAAGAAATATTCTAAATGAATGAAAGGAAATAAGAAAATTAAAATATATACATATGCTGACTTGGAACTCAATCTGAAATAATCCAGAAGGCCAGCATATCTAACTCGTCTTGGCAAAACTAGGAAGCAGTTATAAAGTCATAAAGATAGTGTGATAAGAGCAGCCATCCCCTTTCTCTCCTGGCCAAAGCCTCCTGGAAGAGGACACGGAGTCTGTCCTCTCTTGCCTCCCTCTCTCATACGGATTCCAAATCCCCATCAGGAGTCCCCTTGCTGCCATCAGAGAAGAAAGCATCTGTTGTAACCCAGAACAGCATGCATTCCCAATGTTCAAGCTTTATTCAAATCTTTGCTTGTCTTTGGCCTGATTTGTTCAAGCTCCCTAAGGCTGAGGGTTCCTGCTAAATGCTGCCTTATCCAATTATCAGCCATATGCAACCTTGTGGCATTTTGCAGCTGAAGCAGACCTTAGAGATCATTCCCCTGAACCTGCTCATTACTCTGTCACCCCTTGCATTTATGCAATGAGTTTGTTCTGTTTAATTTGTATTTATACAGTTGGTGCTTTGATAGTATACTTAAGGGTTTTTCCTCGATGCATTTTCTCTCTCAACTAAATTACAAGATCCTCAAGTATGGGGAGTGTACGGAGTATGAAGTATCTTTGTATTTATAGTTCTTTCCAATGGTTTTCATACAGTGGGTTCTCAGTAAAAGTTGTTGAGTAGACAATCCAAAATATAAAAAGTAGAATAGTCAGAAAATACATTTAGAAGATCTTTTCTTCATTTAGTTGAGCACCCCACCTATTCCCCAAAGCTTTTCTAAACTAATTAGGGCAGAATTCAAAACTGAGTTTGGACCTGGGTTACTTTATCTTATAGTCCTATGAGATCGGTTCACATTAAACATTTATCCCTGTTACTCTGAACTTTTTGGTTGCCAGTAACAGAAACCCACTCATGATTAATTAAGAAAAATAGAATGAAAAATACCAGGAGGCTACAAGGACAGGAAATAAACTGAGCTTTAGGACAGGGCCTCCGATACCATCAGAAACACCTCCCAACTTTCATCTCTGCTCCCCTTTACATATACCCTTTATTCATCTCCAGCTCCATATTTCTATCTCTCTTTCAGATAACTATATGAGGGAAAGCAAGGTGGCTAGCAGGTACTGAGCCTACATGCTGCAGGTGCACCCAATGAATTTTTTTGGCCCAATTCCAAATTTCCTAAGGAATGGTCCCTGGTAGACCCAATTTGTGTCTTTTGTCAACCTCTGGACTATGACCAGAAACACAGGATCATGCAATATCTTGATTATTTCCATTTTAATGAGGAGAGAATTTGATAAGAGAGATTTCCCAGATGAGATCAGGCGCATTCAGGGTGGTATGGCGTAGACACAGATGAAACCTTTGTTATTAAAAGCTGACATTTAAAAGTAAAAAAAAAGAGAGAGATTTCCCAGAAAAAAGAAAAAAAAAATCAGACCTAGACAGAAAAAAAAATCAGTCAGAATCTACTGTAATTACTATGTCTATATAACCAGTTACTCAAGTTCTCTAAATTCTAAGTCAGAGAATAAAGTCCCAACAACTTATCTCTTACACACAGATGTGCTCAAATGTTATATGATTATTTAGAAGAAGTAACAACTTAGTAAATGTGTGCAGGTGATGACAACCATATGAATGATCATAAGTTGTTCTTTTTATGTCTTTGACTCATGTCTCAACATTTTATTCATTTATTTTCTGTCTCAACATTTTATTTAATTAATTAAGTGTCTCTAAATCCCTCTTCTAATTCAATTTCCTTCTTTACCTTCTGAAATTAGTTGATTGCTTAAGGGATAATTTGACTTTCTTCTAGAATCATAAAGATAAAGTCTAATCCTAGGAGAATTACTAAGTCCTCTAGAGAATTAGAGAATTTCAGTGGTGTAGATGCAGCCAGAGAGCAAGATTCATAGATTTCTGTCATGCTGTAACATATAGGAACAACCACTGTGATATTTTCAAGGCCCCATGAGCTAAGAGTTATATAGAGCCCCATGAAAATACCCCAACAACTTAACGACCAAGTCCAGGCAAATTCTAGGAATTTTCTTCAACCACATATTTAACATAACAAATTCCACAAAGTAGCCTAGAGAGAAAATGACAAGTATACAAGACCCAATGTTCTTTGAGTGTAGAAAATTCTAGCATGAGAAACTATTTTTTGTGAGACCAGGATAATATATATGCAGGAACCAGCTAAATGTAACTGAATGAGTGTTCTGAAGCAAGACATTCACTGTGAATAGTGTGCCCAAAACCTCAGGGTTCCAAATCTTCCTTCCCTACAGAGATTTGTATTTGCCCATTCATTATTTGGAGCAGAGATGACTGACTGTGGGACCCTCAAATCATGCATAATACAAAGAGACTTACTTCCCTCAGGCTTCCAGATTGTCAGGCGAGGCCATCCAGGGCATGATGGCATTAAAATCCAAATAGTCACTGAACAACAAAATGTATTACAATTTGATCCAGTCCAGGCCAGTCAAGGTCTCATTATACAGGCCCTCAGGGCTGAGAAGAGGCAGGAGAACAATGATGAAAATGTACGTTGCCATGGTGTCCCTGCTGCGTCCCCTGGTTTCACAGGGGTGGAACTGAGTCCCTTTGAACTAATTTGGTGGCAAGCATCTTCTTGAATGATTCTGCATCCCACACTGATCATCATAAATTCTTCAGGTTTCCTAAGTGATCTTTTCCCAATCCCAAAATGGACTTGCTTATTGTAGCTGAGAGAGAAAAGCAATTTTACCATGAAGTATATGCAGTTTTTGACATACGGGATTATTAAGAGAGAAAAGAGAGCATAATCAGGAGCAGAGTGACACATTGGGAATAAGATCAGGGTTCTCATCCTAGCTCTGTTACCAAATCCCAGGGTCACTTTCAGAAAAAGCCTAAATTCGCTGAACCCTCACTTTCTTTATCTTATCTAAGATGTACTTGAAGTAGAACTATTGGGGTGCCTGGGTGGCTCAGTCAGTTGAGCGTCTGACTCTTGGTTTCGGCTCAGATCATGATTTCAGGGTCCTGGGATCAAGCCCTGCCTATCAAGCTCTGAGCACAGTAGGGAGTCTGCTTGAGATTCTCCCTCTCCCTCTGCACCTACCCACCCCCACACACTCTCTCTCTCAAATAAAAACTTGAAAAAAAAAAAGAGGCACAACTATTTTATTTATGACCAAGAAAGGAAAAACACAACCGTTTATGACTGCAATATGCCATGGATTAAAAATGCATCCTGATTGCAGAGATGTTAAAATATGAAAAACATATTTTAGAATCAGTGATAAATGTATAATTGAGGGGTGGAGGTTTAGCAAAATAGTTACTTCTGAAAGTGGTCCTCTCTGGTTGCTTGCTCTTTTCAAGAAATGACTATGGGAATTGTTGACTTCCCTTCTCTCTGCAGCTGCACTTAAGCACTTGAAAATAGCTGCAGAAAGGAGAGGAGCAGGGCTTTTAGGGAAAATGCACTTCTGTCGGGTAGTTGTAGAGTGTCTCTGAATCACTTAGGCATTGGAAAGTTAAATTCCTTGCCGTTTTAAACAAAAGCCAAAGTCAGGGATTTGCCAAAGGTCAGCTCTTGCTCCCTGCTGACCACCCAGCTTTCAAAGCACTTGTCCTCATCACACTGGAATCACCTCACTTCCAACTTCTGCATTAGTTACCTCTTCCTTCCCCCTCACCCTCTCTCCCTTCCCCTTTTCTTTCCTTTTCCTTCCTTTTCCCCAGCTGTCAATATTTATTAAGCACATACTCTGTGTTTAATAAATCACATATAAATAAATAATAGGCACCATCTGACCTGTCTTCAAGCAACACACTCATCTTGAGTGAAAGGCAGCAACACTTGAAATGCAGTGGGATCAGGTAAGCCTTTCCCAGGAGGTGACATGAAAATTGAGACCCGAAGCATTATTAGGAGAGTGTCAATTCATACAATAGATCACATCAGAGCAGAGAATTGAGTGCTCTGGTTAACCGAATTCTGGTTAACTGAACTCAAAAACATTTGACTTGCACGCTTTCTACTTTCTCCCATAATCTAAGCTGATTTTAACTCCTGTCCAGATCACTTTTTACACTAGCCAATCAGTAGCCTCTCTTCCACCCTATCAATCCTGCTCCCTTGTTGTCCACACCTGCTTAGCTCTTCCAGGTACCTAAAGTGCCTTCTCTCCACACTCTTCCACCCAATTCAACTTATGACTTAAAGAGCACCTATTATGCATCTCAGCACAGTTTTCTCAGAGGAAAACTGAGATGCAGAGTGGTTTAACAACTAGCCTGAGGTCACACAGCCTGTAAGTAGCCATGCAGAATTCAGACCAGGACAAATTGTCCCCAAAATCCCTTCTCTTCTCACTACACCACACTGGCCAGCATAGCCAGAGCTCTTCTTGTTTCAAGGCCAATCTCAGGTCGTACCATCCCCCTGAGTTTCCCTCTAATAGTTGTAGCAGATCTTACTTTCCCTAGTCTTTCTGTATGCATTCCCTTAAGCTTCTTATAGACTGACATTGTTTTTAAATGTGCATACGTATTTTTCAACAAAATTGTAGACAAGTTGTGGGCAGGAGTTATATTGGGATTTGGGATTATCGATGCATGACAGATAGCAGGTTTTTCTTTTTTGTACATGCAGGTTGTAAGATCGGGATATTAACAATTTGAAGGAACTCTTAGCTAGGTTCCAGGTAAGGGACAATTTTGGTGATACCAGGCTACAGAAGCTTTCAGAGGCACCAGCCAGACCAGTTTTGCTCTTAATTCAGTTCTCCTTTCAGGCAGTGCCATGAACTTAGTAAGCATTTACTGGCAATAGGAAATGAACAAAAATTAAGGATATAAAAGGTTTCCTGAGTTTTGAACTCCCTCCTAGAGCAACCAGACCAGAAAAGTATCCCTCTTTGAATGCAAATCAAATGCCATTTTGGATGAGAAATTACATTTTTCCATTGAAATTTCTCAGGATGTGAATTCTCAAGTGGATCAGAGCTGACATGTATTATTGGTTTTTATTCTTCCCCATACCTAAGTCACTCCCAGGGTGTTCACAAGGCACTTAGAGAAGTGCATTCACCTCACCAGGCTACCAATTGATCATTGAGTACATTATTACATAACTTATTACCAGTAAGTGGCAAAAGCACAGAGCGGAATTTGATTCCTTATCATTATTTGCATGACATATATAGCACACTTTTCTCCAGGCGCTGTGCAGAGAATATTTAACAAGCCACATTAACTTCCAAGCATCTAGAATTATACAGCTGAAAACAAAGGGAGCAGAAGAAAGAGCAGGAAAGGTAAAGGGTGAGATAAGGGAAAATCTGACAGAGAGAGAAAGAAAAAAAGCAGATAAAAGCAAAATCAAGTCCTAAAGGGAATGAAAGAGTATATTCTAGCTACCTGGGAGTGATGGTATCCAATAGACCACAAAACAAAACTACCTAAAGAGTTCCACTTGCCCCATGTCCTTTAGGGTGGAGGTCAATTTGTTGACCTGGATAAGAGACTATTTGGCCTAGGAAATCAGAGCAAAAAGTATTTCCACTTTGTCATGAATGTGTTAAAAGTTGAAGACTGTGAGCATAAGGAAAACTGTATGTGGACTCCAAGTACAGAGTCTATTATGTAGTTATATGGATACAAACCATCCAAAGTATAGAGCATGAACCCCTGAAACTCTCTTCTTTCTTATTCTAAGAGTAAGAATCACCCAGAGTGACTGTCTATATCCTCAATCATCCAGGATTTTTACTTTAAATATATCAGCTTTTGTCAGTTTTTACCAGAATAGGCTTTTCTCTAGAATATTTCCTTATTTTCAGCATTTTAATTGCCCTTTCACACACACACACACACACACACACACACACACACACACACACACGCTACCCAGTGGTCTAGTGAATGAAAAGCAGAGGGTTATGATATCATACAGTGCTATCATACAGGGTTATCATTTCCAGGTGACTGGCTACACACACAAATATATACAGCACATGACTTTGTATTGGATGTGTAGACCTACTTTAGAGGTTGGACATTTTTCACTGATCGCATTTAAATATATATTCTAGATGTGTCTCAAAGACTATGTCAACTTTCAGTATCCCCCAAACCCCTAATTGAGGCCATGTAGGGCCTGCATCAGTTCATAAATATCTCTCTAATCATGTACGATTCTCATTACCAGAACATAATCTTTCCAAGAAAATGCCAAGAGAGAAGAGACAACTTGAAGAGATTTGGCAAAACTTCTCTGGTCATTTGCAAGAGATAAACGTTTCCTTTACCTCATTAATTCACATTTTTTGGCATACAGAATGTGCATTATCCTTGTAGTTATCATCAGCCTCAAAAAACCCTGGAAATTTTGTGAAAAAGCTTAATGGCTCATGCTATAAATGGCAAAATTCCCCCAGCTGGCATCTGTCACTTGCTAGGGCCAATCGCGGGATATTGCCTTCCAGATGAAAATTAAGCTGGAAGATAAAATGGGAAAAGCATCACAAAGTGCCTTGTAATCACCAGATATATTTGGGAGCAGCTTAATTTCCATTTGTCTAGGCTTTCCAATATTTACCACAGAGTTTTCATTTGGGAATGGGAAACCAGGCTTGCATGATAAATAATAGATACGTTGTTTCAAAGGATGGTATATACAGTATCCATTCTTTAACCATCCACATATCCTTTCAGCAAATACATGTGGAATATGTATTGTGTGTGCTTCATATTTTGGAAAATATAAGGAAGAGTAAGTCATATACTGTCCCCAAGGAGCTTACAGTCTTCTTTGGGGGTGGGGGAAGACATAGAAAAAAATCTGGTTATAATCAAAGGCAAACAACTTACATCAGAGATATACCTCTCCACTCCACCTTTTTTCTTAACTATGTTGAGAGACAGTTTAGGGATAGATAGCATCTCCAAGTTCATGATTTCAAATCATAAGGGTGAATCCACTGGTACCCATTTTAAAAATAAACTATTATTTATCATTTTTGTATGTCAGTTTGTTGAAATGGAGACAAGAATGCACAAAGCATATTCATGGAAACTTGTGTTGTCAGTTTTATCTGCAGCATAGGGAATTTGTAGAGTGTTTTAGAAGAAAAAGCCTGAAAAGATATGGTATATCCACATTGTAGAGTGTCTTTAAAGCAAGGTTCTGGCTGGGTTTACTTCAGTAAGCAATAGCTGCTACTGAAAGTTTTTAAACAGGGCCAAAGTTCAAAAAATAATCTCATTAAAAAATGTATTCCCATATGCATGAATTATGAGCAGGGGATCTGGGGGTTAGGTAACCAGTTAGGAAGGTATTATATTCTTGATAACCAGTGATAAAAGAATGAACTAAAGTAGTAATAGGGAGAAAAAAAAAATGGAGTTTGGTTTTCATCGCATTGAGTTTGAGTCAATGGGTCATGCTGCAGGAGAAAATATGAGCAAACAACTGGAGATGTAGGCCTGAGAAAGATCATTGCCATGATAGAAAGTTTGGAGGCATTTTTTAAGAAGTTTCATTCTTAGAAAGACTACAGATAGCTACAGAGAGAAACAAGAAGGATCAAGAAGGAGCATCCTCATTTAGGAAGAAGGAAGAGGACCAAAGGGTAGGTCTTAATGGCAGTAAAGGAGAGCCAAAGGAGCATAGGAACATGCAGCATCACAAAGTTCAACTGAAACTTTAAGAAGTATATCTTAGTCTGTTTGGGCTGCTATAACCAAATGCCATAAAAACAAACATTTATTTCTCATAGATCTAGAGTCTTGAAGTCAAAAGATCAAGGTGCAGTATGGTTGGGTTCTTGGCGAGAACTCTTCCTGGTTAGCAGATGGCTGCCTTCTTGCTATATTCTCAGAGGGATAAGGAGCAATCTCCTCTCTGGTATCTCTTCTCTTAAAGGCACTAATCCTATTCATGAGGGTTCCACCCTTATGTTCTAATTACCTCTCAAAGGCCTCTCTTCCAAATACCATCACATTGGGGATTAGAAGGGCTTCAACATTTGAATTGTGGGGGGACACAAACATTTAGTTTACATCAATGTGGATGGCCAAGGCATCTCACAGTGCAAAGAGAGTACAGAAGTCAAGAACTCAGAGGAAGTAATTTGAGTTACAGACTATAAGATGTCAGTGATCACAAAGAGACCAGTCTGATCAGAATACTGAGGTTGGAAGCTAGATCCCAGGGAGTTTGTGAGTGTCAAAGAGGTGAAGATGGCAGGTGCAAACTAAGATGTTTGCTAGCAAAAGCAAAATGAAGAGATGGTATCAGAGTCAAGGGATCCAGGGGAGTTTGCTTTTTGACTACTTGTTCCTTCAGTTTGTGTGTCTGTTTTTAGTTCATGGCAACTTGAGCATGTTTGTCAAACGGAGGGGAATGTTCAGTAACTCTAGAGAACATATTGGACTAAAATTTAAAGGGAATAACCAGCAGAGCCAGATCCCAGCAGAAGCAGAAGGCAATGAGATTGAGAGCAGTGATGAAGCAGAAGGATGCCTCTTTCCCTGGGATTAGAGGACAAGAGTGGAAAATGGTTGAAAATACTGAGAATACTGGAAGAGAAGGTTTTCTCACTCACGTCAGTAAAGTAGGCCCCAGATAACTCTAGAGTCAGAGGATGATGAGGATGATGACCAGGCTCAGAGAGCCTGCAGAAGGCAAGACAGTTTAGAACCAGGACTCAGCAGAATGTGAGAGGGGACTAAAAAGAGAAAGCAAAAGCACTGCCAAGCAGCATGGAAGGCCCCACTGCGGTAGCTAAATACATTTCATTTAAAGCCCTGGGATTAGTTTTGTGACTTACTCTGTGGATTGCCAGCAGCCCTTGAACAAAAAGGAAAAAAAACAAAGCCCACAAAGTGACAAGGTAGAACTATTAGCAGTGTGTGCGGCTGTTTGCCAGTATCCTTTGTAGCTGGTGAGAATAGCAGAAGGTCTGGAGGTCAGGGAGATCAATAGTGAAGGTAAGAGTGTTACTGAGATTTTTAGCATTGAGGTCTACTCTGGATAGGAAGATCACCAAGGCCCAGATCATGTTCTGAATGGTAATGGGAGAGATGGGTGTACATAAGGTCAAGTCTCTGCACTTCATCCTTCTTAGAAATATGGGTTACAGATACGGGAAAATTTCTCATTCCTTTTGAGGTAGATCAGCCCTTGGTATCCAAATTAATCGAAGGAACACTGCCCCATCCTCCTATACAGCTCAGGAGGATATACCTCGATGGCTACTAAGTTGTCTTGTCAGAAACTTCCACACTAAACACTGATCTTTGCCTCACCAAGACAGCTCGGGCATAGAAAATAACTGTGGTTATTTAAGAGGCAAAGCTCCATAGTCACTGGGAACAGGAGAAAACAGTAGTCAGTAAGTCTTTGTGAAGAATCTAGATATACAACATGAACAGGAGTTTTGACCCTTCAGGAAACTTCCCATGCTCTCTCTCTACATGTGCTTTATAGTATTTTCTACAATATTCCTTTAAGTATGAGGGCCATAGCACATTCTCCAATTAGATAAAGCTTCCACCAATAAAGAAATGTCTTGTTTCATTAGATTTGAGTTCATTCAGTTGCCAATAACATTTTGATTTTCAGCTGAATAAACAATAAATCCAGGAGGCTATTTAGATGTATGGTACACTTGAAAGAAGCTTTTTAGGACACAGAAGCCAAAGCTGTTTACTCTAACATTAAAAAGATAATGTAGTTAGGCTGAATTAACCCATTTAGGGATGCATTTCTTCCCAAGGGAAACTACAAAGTTATTCTTCACAAGGAGGCATTGCTGCCCCCACACAATTACACATTGGGGATCAGATAAAGTGTTACTATACTTATCACTCTGAACTACAAAGCCTTCATATAAATCCAATTACCCACTTAGATAACCAAAGAAATGTGCTTTTTAGGGCAAATAACCTATTTCAGAGAAAAAGTTATTTCATGTAAAGAATGCTATATGAAAGAATGAAATTAGAACAAGTCTCTCTCTCTGCCTCCCTCCCTCCCTCCCCTCTCTCCTTCTTCCCTTCTCACCATATGGAATATGGGACTGGCTGCTGGCAGGGCTCTTTCTCAGGGGGCTGCCTTCCAAAGGTAGCCCTCAGGGCATGGCATGGATCACAGGCTATAGCAGAAACTGGGTAAACAACACAAGAGTCAGTGGGATCCATTCTTCTGCACTGGAGGCATGAATGTTGACTGATCCTAGGGTCAGGGGAGGTAGTTATGACCCAGAACCCACTGATGGGGGTTCTAGTTATAAAAATTTTAGAGAAGGAAAACTGCTTGAAAATACTTCAAAAAAATAAATCAACAGTATCTCACTGTGTCTGAAGGGGAGCTGACTATATCACAGAGTTCTAATGATAAAGACTTCTACAGTCTGATTGGTCAATCACTGGTCCCTAATAAGCACTATTCAGTTCAACCTCCCACCTTGGTCCATGCTATTTTGTTCAAGGGCTCTTCCCCTTCCCTTGTCCTCTCCCCGCACCCCTCATCACCCCCCTCACTGCAATACTTACTCAGACTTCAGCAGTTCCAAACTCAACAACTCCAGTTCTCAGTCTTCTCTTCCCCTCTAAAACCTTCCTATCACCTATTGTATGCCATTCACATGTCCCATATTTTTTCGGCACCATAATGTCAGTTTATATATATATATCTTGACTACTTAATTGCATTGTCGTTGTTCAGGATCATAGACTTTGGCTCCACCCCCAGAGATGTTACATTTAAAGTTACTGAGAACTGAAACCCTTTTGGGTTCAAAGACACACTTATATAAATGCCCACAGTCCACTAAGTGCCCTTTTTGGTTCATGGATAAATCAATCCAACTTCCAATCCAGTGTGATGCAAAAAAAGACAGCAGAAGAGCACTGCTCTTTTGTCAATGTTTGAATTAGTTTGCCCTAGATGAACAAATCAAACTCAGCTCTGAACATAGTAGGACTTAGAAGGACAGGTGTTTGCTGGAGGCCTCCATGAAGTCAGATATAGAGACCTGAGGACACTCGGGGTCATCTTTGAATAAAATCCACACTTGCTAAAGGTCTACTTTGTTTGTCTCACCCTCACTATCATGGTGCTGCCATGACAAAAAAGAAGGGGTGTTGTGACCAAACCTGTTGCTGGACTGATGACTCTGTGAGAAACAGAATATAGAAGTGTGGCCCAGCAAATTTCCTTACTAGAAACTGGGTAGATTCTTGAGAACTAATGTATAAACTGCAGCTAATCCTTGGTTCTGGGTTTTTCTCCTGTGCAAGATTCCTCTGCACTGACCACTGAATCCTGAGTAATTCTTCATGAGCAGCTGAAGGGATTGCCACTCATGTCCTTATTCACACACATACTGCCCGTGTGCTCATCCCACAGTAAAAAGAAGCAAAAGTAACCTCAATCAAGTCCTGGTCATCATCTACTACAATCTATGAAATGACTCATGGTCTTCACCCACCTAAGGGGGATGTGCCCACTCTTGAGACCAGAAAAGTTCATTTGTTCTGACCCTCCAAGATCTTCAGCCTTGATCTTGGAAATTTGGTGGTCTTATTTTCAATTGCTAAGTGCTGCCCGATAACCAAAAACTCAAGCCTAGAGAAGATAAGACATCAGTCTGGATAGCACCATACTTTATCTTAAGACTCAAAGTCTTTCACATGTGACCCTCCTGTAAGCCACCTGACCATGTGGTTTGGAGAGTACCTAAAAATTCCCAACACAATGAAACCACCAGAACCCAGAAGTCTTTTAAAAACTGGGTGAAACATTTCTTTTATCTCAGTTTGCTAAAAAAAAAAAAAAAAAAAATCAAACACAAGTAAGCACCATTCTCCTAGGTATTCCTTCTTAGATTTTATTTTTAATGAAACATTTGGTATCAAAACATACTTATCAAGTGTTATACCACATATTGGCAGTTTTAAGAGGCAGTTTTCCCCCTCAAAGACCTAAAAGCTTCGGGCTCACATGGCATTACCCAGCTCTTCAAAGTTTACTAAAATAAATCTCAAGAGCTTTGAATGTACTATTTAGAACTCTCTGTTGACTTGGAAACAGCAGAGCATTTTTGCCCTTCTCGTATCTCCTGAGGACTGTTTCTCAAGGGCAGGGAACTCTCCCTCAGCAAAGATGGAAAACAGGGAAACAGCACTTCATGCCTCATAGGCTTTACAAGTGAACCTATTTCTTACCCAGTGGGATTTCTTAGGTTGTCTTCCTCATTCAGCCCCTAAAATGAAGCCCTTCCTAGCTGTCATCAATGGTACCTTTGATCTATGCTCCAGAAGGCCCCATTCTGGCCCTCCTCCAGCCCCACCCCTCCTCACAGAGCAAGAGAGGTGTCAGGACCCACTCACGCCAACTCCACACTTCTAGAAGATGTCCCAGGCACTTAGGATTCCCGAATTCCCTGCCTAAATAGCCCAAAACTGTTTTTGTGGCCATATGACACAGCCCTATCTTGAAAGTCTCCCCATGAGACAGGCACAATTAGAAGAATCAAAGTATGTTAGTAATTTTGAGGATGTAAGATTTATTTAAAAATCATCTCTGCTCATTGTCATAAAATCAGTGAGATTTTAAGGGTGTATGGACCTTTGGAAATTCTCATTCTCTCATTTTATGGTCTAGCACTGTGGGCAAGAGCAGGGAGGGGCCTTGCCTTGACTGGAATCTTACTCCAACTATTAGAGGTCTACACCACTTTTCTGAAACCCTTATGGGAAGATGTGTTTTGAGGTTCAGAATTCAGGGCATGTTAGAAAGGTGACATAAAATATCACACCCCCAATGGAGTCTAAGGTAGCAGTTCACAATCAAACACAGTAATATTTCTGCAAGAAACACACTGATATTCACACTGTAGTGGACTGAATTGTGTCTCTACACCCCCATTCAAATGTTGAAGTCCTAACACTCAGTAACTCAGAATATAATTGTAGTTGGAGACAGAGTCTTTAAAGAGGTAACTGAGTTAAAATGAGGCCATTAGTGTGGGCCTAATCCAATGTGAATGGTATCCTTATAAGAACAGGAAATTAAGACACAGGCACAAAAGGAAGACCACGTAAAGACAAGGAAGAGAAGACCATCTACTAGCCAAGAAGAGAGGCCTCCAAAGAAACTAACCTTTCTGACATTTTGATCTCAGACCTCCTGCCTCCAGAACTGTAAGGCAAACAATTTCTGTTGTTAAAGCCCGTGGTTCTTTGTTATGGCAGCCCTATCAAACTAATACACACACCAAGTAAAGATAATGAATAACCTTATGTGAGTACAATCAAGTTCTACTCCCAAATGAGTTATGGAAAAACCTCCTGTTTTCAGAATTTTCTTGGCTTTCAGGAGAACAGAGTATGGGCCTGTCCTATCTACAGGCCCATGAACAAGTTGCCTAACCCAGCCAACAGCCTGGAGTCACAAAACTTTCCAAGAACACAGAGCAATCTGTGAGTCCCTTCCATGCTATGGAAATACCCTTAACAGCCTGGCTGTGCATGTTTCCAGGCTGCCCTAAAACCTGGTTTCAGATGAATATGAACCCAGCCAATGAAACAAGTCCTACTGCACAAGGACCCTTTGCATGGAAATTCTAAATCAGCCTCTTACCAGGTCCTCCTAAAATGGCTAAATGCTTCAGATTCTTTGAATTCTGTAGCCTTATTACTCCTTATGTTTTGGCATCATTGGGTAACTGACATTCTCTCTCTCTCTCTCTGCTATACTTACATTTGGATTGGTTTCTACATTGAATTAAAAGAAGGGGAACAACCTCAGAGCTTCTGCCAGGTAAAAAGCACATATGTGTGTATGTAAAAGAAAAATAAAGTATTTGCAAATAGTTTTATTTAGCAACCAACCAGCTGTCCTTTCCCTACTTTTCCAAATCCTTGATTAGGGCAAGCAGCCAGTTACAAAATTTAAGAATTCATTATTTAGCAGTGGAGAACAAGCTCAGTTACTAAACTCTTTAAAGAAACAGTAAGTATCATTTTTATTCTGGAGTTCCATGTATATCACCTGCTGGCTTTATTTCTTGAGTTTCTTGGTTTTTCCTAAACTGACTAATCATCCATTAAAATTCTACCCTGCATGCTCCTCACCAAGTCACAGATAACCTTACTTTGAAAGCCTAGCCTATTGCCTATTACATACTTATATAGCAATACAAATACAAAAAGTAATGATAATGATAATGTTTCCCCTTGCCAGACACTACTCTAACCACTTTTGCATATAACTCATTGAATGATCAGAAGTCTGTTACTGTTACTGTTATTACTGTTGATGAGGAAACTGAGACATGGAGAGGTAAAATAATTTAGGTTATTTATTTCCAAGGTCACATCCTAATAATAGTAAGTGAGACAACGGAGACTTAAACCCAAGCAGCCTGGCCATGAAGTCCAGACTCTTAGCCAATAACCCTATACCCATCCAGCTGTAAACCATTTCCACAGGCAAACATGGATAGCCACACAATCCCAGTGAGAAATATTACTCTCAGTACATACATGCAGACCTTACAAATGTCTTTTTTTTTAAGAGACTTTTTTTAGAGTGGTTTAGGTTCACAACAAAATTGAGAGTAAGATACAGAGATTTCCCACAGACCCCTTGCCTCCATACACGCATGGCCTCCCTCATTATCAACATTACTTATGAGAACAGCACATTTGTTACAAAGGATGGACCTATACTGACACATCATTATCACCCAGAGTCCAAAGTTTGCCTTAGGGTCCATGTTTGGTGTTGTACATTCTATGGGTCTGGACAAACATAATGACATATATCAATCATTGCAATATCATACAAATATTGTCACTGCCCTAAAAATGATCTGTTCTCTGATTTTTCATCTCCTCTCCCCTCAACCCCTGGCAACCACTGATCTTTTATTGTCTCCATAGTTTTGCCTTCTCCAGAATGTCATATAGTTGGAATCATACAAAATGTAGCCTTTTCAGATTGCCTTCTCACTTAACAACATGCATTAAGTTTCTTCAATCTCTTTCCATGGCTTGATGGCTCATTCCATGGTCTGGATGTACCACAGTTTATTTATCCATTCACTTGCTGAAGGATATCCTGGTTGCTTCTGAGTTTGAGAAATTATTAATATAACTGTTATAAACATCTCAGCGTGTGGCAAATTATAGGTCATTTCCCTCTTCTGCTATTTCCTTTTTTAATGGGCACACTTCTACTTGCACAGTGGTAAGAATGTTTTTATGCTGATTTAGACCTCCTTCAATATTCTCACTCTAATCAGGACTGACACAATGAAATGAGTCTTCTCTTCACACATATACTTTAAAACATTCATTTAAGTTGTCTTTCTTTCCTTAAGATGCTGACATTTGAACAACAAAAAAAGCAAGCATGTAAATAAAATATTTCAATGGACCTGTTCAAGAAAGCTTTCCAGTGAAGTTTCAAGAGAAGAGGGAAGAAAAAGTCCAGATAAAAATGGTAAAACTAAGCACTGTGTAAGAAAAGAAGGTTGGTCAGAGAAAGAAAAACTGATCATGGAGAAAGAAGCTAATGATTCTCTGGAGGAAACAACAGGAAAAAGAACCCAGAATAATGCACACGACATCCAATACTCAGAAATCTATGCACACACTGTGAGGCATTAAAAAAAGGGAATGTATATGTTAACACAAATATTGTGTTGTTGTTGTTTTTTTAAAATAGGGATAGAGCATGATGTCAAGAATCAAATGGAAATTCCTTCCCCATAGATTCAGAGGAATGAAGTTTTCACATTATTGCAACAGAAGGGTACACCTTGTTTAAGGAAACATACAAGTTGAGAAGGAGAAAGATCACTGTGATGTTAATAAGAGAGCATTCACTATAAGATTTATATACTAAATGTAAAATTAAATGGACATCAATATATTGTCCTTATTTATGAGAAAGTCTTATTCTGTCAAAGTCTCAAAGCCTTCTTGTGAGTCTATCTTCCCAGGGTCTTCACACAGAAAATGCTTCCAGGAGCAATTCAGATGGCTGGTTCCTCGTCTCATTCACATCTTTACTTAAAAGAAGTTTTCCCTGGGGTGCCTGGGTGGCTCAGTCAGTTAAGCGTCTGCCTTTGGTTCAGGTCATGATCTCAGGGTCCTGGGATCGAGCCCAGCATCGGGCTCCCTGCTCAGCAGGGAATCTGTTTCTGCCTCTCCCTCTGCCCCCCTCACCCCATTCATTTTCTCTCTCTCAAATAAATCTTAAAAAAAATAAATAAAAAAGTTTTCCCTGACTGCCCTATATAAAAGACCACTCACTCACCTCTCCTTGCTTAATTTTTCTCATTTAATAAAACACATTAATTTGTTTTTGCTCTTAGAATATAAACCATGAAAGCAGTGACTGATTTTGTTCCTTGCTATAGCTATAGGGCCTAGAATAGTGTCTGGCACATTAGCTGTAGATGCTTAATAAATGGTTATTGATGAATAAAAGAATGAATGAAATCCTTATAAATAAAACTGTAAATGTGAATGAGGAGATAGTACAGTTAGGTGGACCCAAAGGGTGTTTGTTCATCAATGAATCCACAGTAATATGAGGAGAGGTTTCCAACAGCAAATAACTGGCCTCTATCCATTCCTGACACTGCACTTATTTCTATAAAAACAGTTTGTATGAAGTCACGGTATGCTTTTTCAATTTGCTTATGTCATAACTGGAGGAATAATGACAGAATTATTTTTAAGAACCTGAATGATTAAAAAAAGTAGAGTAAATATAAATATCTTACATTTAGAGTCCATAAATTTATGGGAACCAACTTAACAGTGGTATGTGAAAAAGGTACGAAAACTTGCAAAGTCGAGTATTTTCATTGCTTATTACCTCACTTACCAGTTAGATCCAACCTGGCTGCTAAATACTATGCTAGACAGACACAGATAAATAAGATATGGTCTCTACTTTCAAGAAACTTGCAGTCTATTTACAAATACATTAGTAGACAAATTTTATATAATGTAGAAATTTCTGGACTTTTAGCACAGCTAATACTGGAGATGAAGGGAGAACAGTTATTTCAAATCTAATGGTTAAAGGGAGAGTTTCTGATGAAGAGGATACCCTGAATTTGGTCTTAAAGGACATGCCCATGTTGGGCAGGTAAAGAAAGATTAGGAGTGCATTCCAGGCAGAGGGAATAGAATGGGCAAGGACAGAGACATGACACAACTTAGACATATTACCAGTAACACAGTATTTCCAGAGCATGGAATTTCTGAGGTAGAAATGATGGGGAGGCAGAAAATATAGTCAAGAGCTTATTAAAGAATCTGAACTCTTCTTGAAAAGCACTGGGAAGTTAATGATGGACTTTGAGCAAAGCAATGGCTCATGGAGGATATATTTAAAGGGGGCAAACTGGAGAAAGCATTTGGGAGACTCTGGCAAAAGTCTAGAAAGGCTAAGATGGAGGCCTAAACTAACACCATGGGAATAAAGACTGAGAAGAGAGCACATAAAAGAATATCAAAAGAACTTCTATGCCTAGAGAATGTTGATCATGGGTAGGAAAGGATCAGGTTTAATTCCAGGTTTCCAATAAATAATGAGTTGCTAATACATCCAATACCACCCTTGACAGTGCACTGTTTATAAAAAAATAGAATTTAGGGCGCCTGGGTGGCTCAGTTGGTTAAGTGACTGCCTTCGGCTCAGGTCATGATCCTGGAGTCCCGGGATCGAGTCCCGCATCGGGCTCCCTGCTCGGCAGGGAGTCTGCTTCTCCCTCTGACCCTCCCCCCTCTCGTGCTCTCTCTGTCTCATTCTCTCTCTCAAATAAATAAATAAAATCTTTAAAAATAAAAATAAAAAAATAAAAATAAAAAAAATAAAAAAATAGAATTTAGATGAGTAGTATTTAACATTTGTCTAATCATTCATGCCATCAGTAGAATATTTCTTAACATATCCCTAAATATGTACATTTCTTCACTTATAAATGTACATATGAACAACTAAGCTATATATTTATGGATCACAGTAAGAATACAAAAATTAGAAATTAGAAATGTGAGATAAAAATATAAAGAATAAAATAAATAGGAATAGAAATTCTAATAATTCTTTTTCCACCAGGTCTAGAATAAGGTAAGGAATAGTTTCATTTCATGTGCACCGGTCTTTTTATTCTCACAATGTTCTGGGGACACTGACAAAGGAAGCACGTTGCAGAGAGGATGGCCAGGATGAGGAAAGGTGTGGAGATCACATCAGGTAACTGCGGGCATTTAAGCCAGGAAAGCAAAACATAGGAAAAACAATAATGGCCACCTTCAAAATGAAGGCAGAGGTTATTCTCAGTTCCTCTACCACATGTCTCTCTGTCCTCATAAAAGGCAATACTAGACTGACTAGTAAGATGATACAACCCTGACTAAGGAATAGTTGCTAGAAAGCAGTAACACTGTGGTTTTAAAGGTTACTACTTATATGTGGCTCTTTGCTCTTCATGCCTCCAAGCCATCAATGCAGTCAATTCCCCAGGAGTGGATGCAAGAACACCAGCCTGGACTCCTTTCTTTGTATTCTATGATGGTCTTCCAGCAGCATGAATGGAAAAAACAAACAGGGCCATCCTGATGCCCAAAAATGCCCCACTCCAATTCTTCCTTGCTCATGCTCTGGCACTCTTATCTCCTCCAACTCTTGTTCCCTAGTAAGATTTGGATTTGGGGCAAGGGAGAGAGTAAGGTTCTCCTTATGCCTTTGGACCAAATTATTTGGGCTTTTCAATGGTGTTTTGGGAAGAAGCCAAGTTTAGAACAAAGTTGTTCTGTGTTCTCATTTCCTGTACATCTCCTCAGAAATTCCACAGGCAGGAGAGCTGACTGGTCCAGGGCTAGATTTGAGTACTCCTGAGTCCTCAAGCCAAAGTCTAGGTAGTGATACTTAAACCCTGACATGACTTTCCACACAAACATATGAGTGGGGGGGAAACAGACTATAATGATTTAACAGACAGAGAATTTTGAGTTCTTATAGGCAGGAAAAATTTACTAGCAACAAGGCAAAACCAAAAATCACTGTTCCAAAAATGGCTCCCTTTAGAGATGCTAAAATGGATGTTGGAGAGCGAGGACCAACAGAACACTGGGTTAGGAGTAAGAATGGATAAATATTAGACTCAGCTTTGTCAATAATTAGCTTTTATATTGTATCTCTGGACATTGGTACTTGTACTTGATGACCACTAAGAACCCTTTGGCTCTACATTGTATCGTTATACATCCAAAATATGCCTGACACACAGCTCAGAGACTTTTAACTAACTGGGTCATGTTTCTATTTGTGTTTTTTTAATTAGCCTCTTAAATAATTCTACCCTTAAGCCACCGTCCCCTTGTTCACTTGTTCTTTTTTAAATTTTTTTTCAATTTTTGTTTGCTTGTCTGTTTCTGGGAGCTAAGGCCCTAGAGCTGCCCTCAGCCCTCCCATAACTGCATCCTAACAAGTGTAAAAATAAACAGTTTTTAAAGAGTATTTCCTATAGTTTCTTCTGATTATGAGTAGCAGACCTAGTTTCAGTGGTTTTAATTTTGCCTTTAACATTCAAATATGTTTTAATCTAGGAATAAATATCAACTAGTAAACATTTTCTTTTCCCTATGTAGCTAGACACCAAACTACATGTTTTTTATATGTTGCTAATGTTATGCATAGGATATATTTACAATATTCTTTTCACTGAATGCTGGACTCTCATTTCCAGAATTTTTTTAATGCCATGTGTTTCTTCAGAAGAATAAACAATCTTGTAATACATGATGGTTCAATAGAGTTAAAAGAGCTGTAGGCTATTTATAGCAATTAGACCATAAAGAGAGAAACAAGCCATATGTACATTTATTATGTCCATAAAATATAACATATGGAAATAAATTCTGACAGTGATGGTGGGACTACTCGCGTGTCACATGTCAGCGTGCACCACTGGAATTAATGAATAGGATCTGTCACAATGCTTTCTTTTTGGATCTGGAAGGGTCAAATTGTCTTAATAAATATTAGCCATGGCTAATATTGGATGACATCTTAGGGACAGAGATGAACATGTCCTTACCTCACCTTCCTTAGTTTCCAGTTCTTTCCTAATAATACCCAGGGATGCAAAGTGTCAACTTCTCACTCAAGCCTTGTTCCACACTCCAGTGCCAGAAGAAGCTTCTGCTTCCAAGAGTCTCCTAAGTCAGCAGAAGCAAACCCTATTCCTGGGAAACTAGACCCCAGTTATTAAGTCAATGGCAGAAATACAAGTTAGTTGCAGCTGCTCCTTCACCTGGCAGAGTGGTGCTGAGCACCGTGGCCCTGCATGGTTAAGTCAGAAGCTTTGCTTCTCCTTCCAGCCTACTCTGTGGAGTGCACCATGCCCGGTGCCAGGAAAGAAGAAAATGGAGCAACCAAAGAATCAGAAAATGTGGTTCACCCCCTGAAGGAGTCAGAATGCAAATGAGAGATGGAACATGCACACATAAAATAATTATGATGACCAAAATTCCCTTATTTATAAATCTCTCATTGAATTTGAAGGAGGATGGATGCTAGTAATAGTTGAATGAACCCTGACTCTTTAACAAATTTAGTATTAAGCAGTGGGTGGGATCCCCATTTAAAGGGTATCAGTGGTGCTTCATGAGAAGGGGAGACAGGGGAAAGCATCAGGGGAAAGCACCCACAGATGCAAGGGCGGGAAGCCAGAGCCAGCAAGGCAAGGCTCTCACATCATCAAAGGGGAACGCTTCCTGAGAAGGAAATCTCCTGCCTCCAAACTGAGGAGAAAGGGGAAATAGACAAATGGAAGGGGTGGGATGGAGGGGTTAAAAGACGTTGTTTGAATGCAAAATGTAAAACCCACCTTCTTCTTTCCTATGTGACTGTTGGTTATAATCTTCATTTCTCAGACATTCTCTGTGGAGTGGATTTTCTTGGGGAAATTGCAAAGACTTGCTAATTCCTCACAGAAGACTTGAGCAAGAAAGAAAGCTAATGCTACTTATGTGGACCTGGTATCTAGCCTATAATGGAAATATCACAAGCAATAAGTTAGCAGGTGTTTGCATTCTGTTGGCCTATTAAGGCTCCATTCAAATTACAACCTAATTCCAGAAACCTCAATTTAAAGTGGGTTCTCTATCCTCTAGGCACCTGTATTCTTTCATCTGTACCTCTTTTGTGGCACTTATTACTACCTGTGGTATCCATTACAAACTACTACTAGGTGTTTGTAATCTCTCCTAAGTTGCACATTTCTTGAGGACATGATGTGTCTGAGGCATCTTTACAATTTCACATTACCTAACAGAGGACTTAAATGTAGTAAATATTTGCTGAATGAATAGTAGATTTATGAATGTTGAAATAGTATAGTATACATGATATACATAAATCCTGAAGGAGCTTTGTGTATATAGGTAATCAGACTGAATTGGAATTGGTCAGGCAATGCATTTAGGCAGAGGTAACTTCTGAGCTGGTTCATAAATAAAATGGTGGACTTGGATCAATGTGGATTGTGAACAGCATTCTAAGAGAAAAGAATAGCATCACTGGAAAAAGCACTGACAACCATGATGCATGGATATAGCTCTGTATTTATAACAATCTCTACCCTTTTCCAATGAAGAGGCAAAACTAGACTCTAGTCCTCTTGGGTTGAAGCAGAGTACTGTGAAATGAGATAAGGAATAATAAAAGTTACTAATCTGCCCTGGGAGAAAAAAAGCCATCCACCCACACACATATATTATCTTTTTAGAAAAGGAGTGTAACATATACTAAAAATATAAGGCACAGCCATTAGTAAGCAATTCCAAGAATACTATATGATACCCTTTCAAAAGCACAGCAACCTATTTCCAATGTTAATTTAGTCCATTAATAGCTGGCATAATCCTAGGGCATTTACAGTATCAAATCCAGAAGCTGCTCAGCTGTGAACAAATGATCTGCTAGACTAAACCAGTTTGTTAGAAACCCACTCGTTTTATTCAGTGTTCAATTATTCAAATATTCATTGAATCCCAAATGCATATAAAGCACTGTACTGAGCAATTTGGGAAACACAAGTTTAAGACAAGATCCTTGTCCTCACAGAAATTACAGTCTGAGAGATAAGAATTATGTGAGGTATGAGTAAAAGATTTACATAATGTCTGTTATGTGTGAATGTAAATAAACCATTTAGGAAGACCTTTCAGAGAAGGGGCCAATCATTGAGCTAAAGTGCTGCATGGAAAAGGTGGCCTCTGGTCTAGGACTTGAAGGAGGGTGTGGCTACGTGGAGTTTTAGGAAGAACATTCCAAATCGACAGTAAGGTATTAGTAAAAATACATGGGGGTATAGTTTATTCCTGCAGGGAGCACTAACTATCTGAAATTCTAGACTCATTGGAATGGAAGGGAAATACAGATAACAGAAAACAAAACAAAAAAAGAAAAATGGATTGGGCACAGATTATATAATGGATTTTTCTGCTAGTCCCAAGGCCTGTTCCATGCACAAGACTTTTCCAACAGCTCAGGCAGTCACAAAGATTTTCCCATGACTGGAATTTACCTGCATTATTGAAAACAGCTGTTTGGTTTCTCTTGGGTAACTTTCCGATTTATTACCTTGAAGTATGGATTGTTTTCATTTTCAAAAAAAATTAAAAACCATACAATATTATATATCATGATATATCCCTTGAAGATTCTGATACTATCTTCTAGATATTCAAAAGCAAGGAAATTCCATTCGACCACACCAAATTAATTTATTCTGTAAATAGTTAGCATAATCCTATAGCATTTACAGCAGCAAAACCTAAACCTCTGAAGTCAATAAATGAAGGCTATTGTATCAGCCATAATTTACATTTCCAGATTATAGCCAGAGTAATGAAACCCTTTAGGATTATTAAAATGCATTTTGTACAGTGTATTTATTACCTGGCATTTCTTATTTATGACTCACAGAAAGACGAAGCTAAATGAAATAAAATACAAACTAAACTTTCACTAAAATAATGAGATCCCATTCACTCTCTTAGCCAAATATAGTTTTATTGGGTTTTAAATGTTTGTGTTGGTTAGATTCTTAGGAGCAATGCTTTTCACTTTACCTATCTTGGAGACCTTTCTTAAGCAAACTAATTTAGCATAAAGAAAACATTGTATGTAGGTCCTGGAGCTAAACTATATTATTTAAAACACCTGGTGGGCAAAGGTTTATTTGATGTGAAATCATAAGGAGCAAATGATTTCCAGTCATGATCTATCAATTTTCTGATAGAATTATTAATGGCCATGCTAGGGCTGGCTGACTTGTTGGTCTGACATTTTCTTTTTTTTTTTATTTGACAGAGAGAGTGACAGTGAGAGCAGGAACACAAGCAGGGAGAGTGGGAGAGGGAGAAGCAGGCTTCCTGCTGAGCAGGAAGCCCAAAGTGGGGCTTGATCTCAGGACCCTAGGATCATGACCAGAGCCGAAGGCAGACGCTTAACGACTGAGCCACCCAGGTGCCCCGGTCTGACATTATCTTAATAATTAAGCAGTACCCTCACTTAAGTCAGAATAGAGTCCTGAGAAAAGAACATGATCCTCCAGCCACATGACTGAATTATTACCATTTCCCATTTACAGAGGGTAGCAGAAATTCTGTTATGGCTTTTCTACTCTCAGAAAATTGTTCTCACTCAAATTAGAACAAATTACAAGAACATGCATTCCTCAAAGCACTTCATTTACCGATGCCATGGCTTTCTCGGCCAGACAGAGAAACAAATGTGTGATCCTCCACTAGGAGATTCTGACTCCATCATTTCTTCTCCAGTGAGTGTTTCCTCATGCCGCACTCTCTTGGGACAGAAGAGGAGCAGTGACATCACTTTATCTATCTAGTTACTTCTCTTACTGATAAAATCTCAGAGTGTGCAAAACTTCCCCACTTCCAGGTCAAATCCTGGCTCTTTCAGAAAATTCCCAGGGTGTTGCTTAGAAAAGCAGCATCCCTTGAGGTGTGGCTGCTTCAGTGCCTCCTGCCATGGTCTATGTAGCTTCACTGGACCAAGATCACATCCACAGAAGCAAAGTGAGCCTTAGAGTCTATGTGGTGGGATTTACACCCTCACTCCATTATTACCAGCTTTGTGATGATAACAAGCACATATTTTCTCTGTACTTCAGATTTCTCATCTGAAAAGTGGGTATAAACATAATACCTACTTAAAATAACTGTCATAAATAATTCATATGGAGCCATAATAAATGAGAATTATTACTGTTTTTTATGGCTCCTACTTCCCAGTTAGGCATTAGCTCTGAAGCTAAGTCAGAGAGTAATCTGGTTACCTGACCCATAACTGTACTCAAAATTGTCCTTCCCTGAAGGTCATCAGCTTTGGAGCAAACACATGTCCCATGAATTCCCCATCATTCCTTTCAACAGGAGGATGAATTCTTTCTTTTTTTTTTTATTATGTTAATCACCATACATTACATCATTAGTTTTTGATGTAGTGTTCCATGATACATTGTTTGCGTATAATACCCAGTGCTCCATGCAGAACATGCCCTCTTTAAGACCCATCACCAGGCTAAACCATCCTCCCACCCCCCTCCCCTCTAGAACCCTCAGTTTGTTTTTCAGAGTCCATCATCTCTCATGGTTCATCTCCCCCTCCGATTCCCCCCTTTCATTCTTCCCCTCCTGATACCTTTTTTTTTTTTAACATATAATGTATTATTTGTTTCAGAGGTACAGATCTGTGATTCAACAGTCTTGCACAATTCACAGTGCTCACCATAGCACGTACCCTCCCCAGTGTCTATCACCCAGCCACCCCATCCCTCCCACCCCCCACCACTCCAGCAACCCTCAGTTTGTTTCATGAGATTAAGAATTCCTCATATCAGTGAGGTCATATGATACTTGTCTTCCTCTGATTGACATATTTCGCTCAGCATAACACTCTCCAGTTCTATCCACATCATTGCAAATGGCAAGATCTCATTCCTTTTGATGGCTGCATAATATTCCATTGTATATATATATACCACATCTTCTTTAACCATTCATCTGTCGATGGACATGTTGGCCCTTTCCACAGTTTGGCTATTGTGGACATTGCTGCTATAAACATCGGGGTGCACGTACCTCTTCGGATCCCTACATTTGTATCTTTGGGGTAAATACCCAGTAGTGCAATTGCTGGATCATATGGTAGCTCTATTTTCAATTTTTTGAAGAACCTCCATACTGTTTTCCAGAGTGGCTGCACCAGCTTGCATTCCCACCAACAGTGTAGGAGGGTTCCCTTTTCTCTGCATCCCTGCCAACATCTGTCGTTTCCCGACTTGTTCATTTTAGCCATTCTGACTGGTGTGAGGTGATATCTCGCTGAGGTTTTGATTTGGATTTCCCTGATGCCGAGCGATGTTGAGCACTTTTTCATGTGTCTGTTGGCCATTTGGATGTCTTCTTTGGAAAAATGTCTGTTCATGTCTTCTGCCCATTTCTTGATTGGATTCTTTGTTCTTTGGGTGTTGAGTTTGATGAGTTCTTTATAGATTTTGGATACTAGCCCTTTATCTGATATGTCATTTGCAAATATCTTCTCCCATTCTGTCGGTTGTCTTTTGGTTTTGTTGACTGTTTTTTTTGCTGTGCAAAAGCTTTTTATCTTGATGAGGTCCCAATAGTTCATTTTTGCCTTTGCTGCCCTTGCCTTTGGTGATGTTTCTAGGAAGAAGTCGCTGTGGCTGAGGTCGAAGAGGTTGCTGCCTGTGTTCTCCTTTAGGATTTTGATGGACTCCTGTCTCACATTTAGGTCTTCCAACCATTTTGAGTCTATTTTTGTGTGTGGTGTAAGGAAATGGTCCAGTTTCAGTCTTCTGTATGTGGCTGTCCAATTTTCCCAACACCATTTGTTGAAGAGATTGTCTTTTTTCCATTGGACATTCTTTCCTGCTTTGTCGAAGATGAGTTGACCATAGAGTTGAGGGTCCATTTCTGGGCTCTCTATTCTGTTCCATTGATCTATGTGTCTGTTTTTGTGCCAGTACCATACTGTCTTGATGATGACAGCTTTGTAATAGAGCTTGAAGTCCGGAATTGTGATGCTGCCAACTTTGCTTTTCTTTTTCAACATTCCTCTGGCTATTCGAGATCTTTTCTTTCTGTTTGCAGAGAGGATCCTGGCACACCCTCCCCACCAGCTTTGCTTATTTGGCTTAGACTCTCACACTGGAACCTTCACTACACTGGATTGAAGCCATAAATACTTAGGAGAAACTTCTGAACAATAAAGTGTCAGGGCACAGAATGGGAAGAACATTCAGAGAAGGGGTACACAGTAATTGATAGCACTGCATAGAGGCTAAGAACCTGCAGATGGTGGGTACACTATTGTCACCAGGCATCTTAACCTCTCTGGCCCTCAGTTTCTCTATCTTCAAATGTGGATAATGGTAATAGTATCATAGGTAGGGTTGACTTGACTATAAAAGAAGTTAATATGGGACACCCAGGGCTCCAAGATGGCATCATCCATACCAGGGAAGGAGAAGAAGCTCCTGGATGTCCAACTAGGAGATCTGCCAAGATGGATACTGATGCAGAATTTTGCTCCTAAGGGCACTGCTGGACTGTTTCAAAGAGGTTACTACCTGTATTACAACAAGTATGTCAATGTGAAGAAAGGGACATTGCTGGGATTTCTATGGTGCTGGCAGCTACTGTTGTAGTTACAAGGAACTCAAACATGAGGAGCTACACAAGTACCACTGAAGTGGGCCCATTTTGGAGGCACATTCTGTGTTCCTGACCATGACCTTTCCCTGGCACCCTTGAATCCTTTCATATCCTAATTGAGAATTAACACCCAATAAAGGATGACTTGTACAAGGAAAAAAAAAAAAGGCAGTTAATATATATGAGTACTTAGAACAGTACCAAACAAGTATTTTTAGAACTCAGTATAAATGTGAGCCCTGATTACCTGTTATCTTTGTTTTAAAACATAATCATTCATAAACTTTAAAGTTAAGTCTAGTTTTGAATCCCAGGTTCTCCGCTTTCAAACTCTATAATCTTGGATGATGAGAAGGATAACTAATATTTATTAAATTACTTACCAGACATTCACATATATTCTCTCATCTGTATTTCACAGCCATCCGATAAGTACTGTCGTTGTATTCATTTTGTAAGTGAGGCAACTAAGATCTAGAAGGGGTTTGTAATTACCAAAATGTACAGAGTTGGCTAGTGGCCAAATCAGTTATCTCCCTATACCTTTACCACTAGACAATACTGCCTCTCCATGTTATATACTATCCACCTTGAAGGATTAAGAGGATCAAAAATAACCTAAGTGGTCAAAGAAGGTAGTGAGCATAATTAAAATGCAAACCATAAGGCACTGTATGAGAAGCACTGAAAACTTACTGTGAACAGCATGCATGTGAAACGTGGAAGCTGAAGTGTTAAAGCATACCACAGGAGTCACAGAGGGAGCATTCGGAGCTCTCGGTCAGCTCTTTATAGACCAGCACTAGGGCAGGCCTAACGTGGCATGGCCTCTGCGTGCTAATCAAAAGATTTTAACAATAGTTAAGCTCAGACCTCTAAAACAGTAAGTACATCCAAGGGCCCTGTAAACATGATCCAGAATGTCTTTTTCACAACTTGGTATTATTTGCTGACACCACTCTAAAGGAAATGAAATGCAGACTCAAATATGCTCTGGGGAATACTTCCTCTCCCCGGGACTCACCCCTGCAGTACAGGGGTAAAAAGCCTTACTCTGTTTCAACACTGCTAAAAGGCTTTAGTTGCTCAGAGATGTGTGGAGGCAACATAAGTGAGCATTGTGGTGGGCCAAGCAGTCACGAAGCAGAATTCTAGGAAAACACGCCCTGGGTGAGGAATGCACCATCCTCAGAGTTTATAAATGGAATGGATCCAATCTCCCCCTCTATAACAAGAAAAGCTCTATAGTGCCAAGGGACATATATGAGCAATAATTTTGTTGTGCTGCAAGGGTGTAGACTATAAATAAATGGGACTTTAAAAGCCTTATAAAAGTGGGAAAATTGAGGGCGCCTGGGTGGCTCAGTTGGGCGCCTGGGTGGCTCAGTTGGTTAAGCGACTGCCTTCGGCTCAGGTCATGATCCTGGAGTCCCGGGATCGAGTCCCACATTGGGCTCCCTGCTCAGCGGAGAGTCTGCTTCTCCCTCTGGCCCTCCCCCTCTCATGTGCTCTCTCTCTCTCTCTCTCAAATAAATAAATAAAATTTTTTTAAAAAGTGGGAAAATTGAAAGAAAAGAAATAGTAAATGGAAAACTTGAGGGGTGATAGGATGAGACTGGGGAGAGAGAACAAAGAAGTGTAAAGTTAAGTTTTCTTAAGCTTTGTGATCTGGCAATCTCTGCACCTCCCCACGAAAAACCGTAGTAATATTTTCACTATCTGCTATTATTTTTGGTGTGAGTTTAGTATTTTGAGAAGACTAGGGGCATGGTCAAAGTTTTATGACTCACTTCAATGCAGCCCAGAGGCTGCCCAAAGGGGCCCAGTAGTTATAAGCCACTAGAAGTCCCCTGGCTGAACATTTTTATAAAAAGAGTGAAAAAAAGTGACCTATAGGGCATTCCTAGTAGGAACTGGCCTGTACAACTAGCAGATTCTCCCCAGTAAATATCTGAAAGACTGTGGGACTTCTCCCCCATGATCTCATTCCAGGTTACTGTATGGTACAAAGAAAGCAAGTGTGTACTGTTTGGTACAAAGAAATTGCATATCTGGTACACTGCACATTTCACCAATGAAATATAATTTCCAGCAGTTCTTATGTTCATTGAAAACCCTCAAATGAAGATTGAGATAGCAGTAGCTGAAGGTTTGTACCCACAACCTTCAGAAAGTGAAGTCCTGATTAGAGTCTTTCAAATGCTAATGAAGCACCCTCCAGGTATGTAATCTGGATTAGGATACTTCAATGTTAACTAGGCATGGATTAAAACTAATTTACACTCACACATTTATTGTCCTTCCTAAAGTATTTTACAGACAAATTACAGCCACTGTAACTGCTTATTGTCTTTGGTCTTGCAGCTAGTAGATAGGCAAACTGGGATAGGAACTTGGCATGGCCCAAAGCAGACATTACTACCATTAAAAGGAGTTTATAGTTCAGTAAGAGAAATGGACAGGTACACAGATAAATGAGTGAGAAAAACCAATCTTAAATTTGCAAAGAGTAAAACTGGTGTTCGTGTTGCCCATCCAGTTTTTCAGTGAATAAGACAACTGGCTATTGATTTAGGGGAAAAAATTCTGATTCTTCTTTACATGATTCTCTAAGGGAAATTCCAGATGACTGGCAATATACACAAAAACATAAAATGTACAAATTCTTTAACCTAGCATTTTCCCTTTTCAACATTTACTTTAATGAGATAATCACATACATGAAATATATCTACGTATGAAGATGAATAAGGATTGCCCTACCACATCAGTATGTTAGCAAAAAAATCAGAAACAGTTAAAACTCATCAATAGGGAATTGATTAAGCCAATTAGTATAATTCACCAGAATGGACAACTAAGCATCCATCAAGCATATTGATGCACATTACTGCTGGTATAGAAAAATGACCACAATATGTTGAGTGTTCATTAAGATCAATGGAGGAAAAAAACAATATAGTTTATCTGAACAAAAAACTGTAAACATGTCTGCATATGGTGTGAAAGAAAGTCTGTCTAAATGTTAAGAGTGATCTCTGAATGATGGGATCCACAATTAATTTTGCCTTCCTTTGTGTATTTTTATAAATTGCTTCAATGTTTATGATGATGAGTACCTATATTATCATAAGAATTATTGGATAAAGGTATTACAGGCGTGGCTAATGAGATGGCTTATTATTTTGGGTTTACACTCTTTAATCA
Source organism: Neomonachus schauinslandi (assembly GCF_002201575.2). Lineage (NCBI taxonomy): Eukaryota > Metazoa > Chordata > Mammalia > Carnivora > Phocidae > Neomonachus > Neomonachus schauinslandi. The sequence goes on along the minus strand of NC_058405.1, from coordinate 113,867,051 downwards.
AATCAGCTCATGCCACTCACCGACTCCAGACAATTTAATGGCCTACCAACCAAATTTAAAATAAATCCCAAAACATTATTGTGGTGTAGTCCATGCCTGCCCTTCCAGCCTTATCATCCTCCATTATTCAGCCCCACCCCACCCCCAATTCACTACTCTACAGCCATACTGGCCATCACTCAATTCCTTCAGGATGCTAGACTTCTTTCTACCTACAGTAACAGCACATGCTATTTCCTCTTCTTGAAGACCTATTAACCTGCTCTTTACCTGCCCAGATTTTCCTTATAATCTAATATCAAATGGGTTATCAATTCTTCAAACAGGCATTCCCTGGCCTACAATCCAAATTAAATCTCCACTATACCCTCTCCTAAAAACAAGTACTCTTCTACTCCAGCTTTTATGACCAGGCATGATTACATACTTGTTAGTATATCTCTTTAAAGTCAGATTTCCCACTGGACTATTAGCTCTAAGTAGGAAGTCACCACCATACCCCAGTACCTGCCCAGGATCTGACACTTGTATCAATATATCTCTGCTGAGTGAATAAATAGGAACTGAAGAACAGGGCAAGTGGAACATGTGATTTTAAATTCCAAAACAAAAAATAACACCTAGCATCTCTTGAGAACTTTATAAGAAAGTAGTTTTACCACCTTTATTTTCATTTTTTCATGATAAAAGTGGGTTATCACTAACCATGGTTTATGAGAAGACTAAAAACAGATTAAGTGACCAAAAATCAAGATAATAAATGAATTTTCTAAAATTGTTGGTGCAATTCTCAAAACCAAGTCTTCACCGTTATTTCCAGGCCCCACTGCATTGCCTCCTTCAAGAGGGAAATGGACAATCCTATCTGAGTCTGAGGGCACAAGAGTGCCAGATGGAAGGACAACTTTCATATTCAGGCCTACCAGCAAGGTTTATGATAAATGACCTGACTATATTTTCAGATGACTAACCAGCTAAGCAGAAAGCTTGCATATTGGAACATTTGAGAAAAAGTTCTATCATCTTTGATAAATACTTTTACATAGAAAAGTTAATAATTCAGAAGATTTAGTTATCCACCTGGCAGATATTAAACATCAATAAATAAAAGTTAAATTTTCCACTTCTAGGTTTTAACCCATGGAAATTACCCACACATGATATCATGAATACACACACACACACTACATACATACATACATACACCACAGAATATATCAGAATTCTTTCTCTATGAATTATCTTCTAAAGAGGCACAAAAAATACTTATCTAATAAGAATAATGATAACAAACAACTCCCTAAAAGCTATCTAAGTAACAAAATTTTGTAAATAAGCTTAAAATAATAAAATGAGTACCTCCAAAAATGAGAAACCATTCAAGAAGCCAAAGAGGAGTCAATTTTGCTAAAGAAAAAGTTAAGAACACAAAAAATAACAAGCCCTCTCACTGCCCTCCTCTATTTTTTTCTCTTTTATTGCCCAATTGATGATGATGATGATGGTCTATATGTCTGAGTAAAAGACAACTTCAGGAGCCCAGAAATATTGGGCAAACATACATTTAAATATTTTATGTTTGAACAAGAACAGCAACTATATTTATCCCAAATAACATTTAGTCTGTTCACTCTCAGAAGGGCTTTATTCTGAATTTGACTATAAATTTCAAAAAGAGCTGCTCTGCACGTACTGGATGGAGCACTGGATGTTATACGCAAACAATGTATCATGGAACACTACATCAAAAACTAATGATGTAATGTATGGTGACTAACATAACATAATAAAATAAAATATATTTTTAAAAAAAGAGCTGCTCTTCACAAATATAAAATGGGGAATCCCTTGTGGCAACAGAAAAATTCCAATGGAAAAGTTTTATCATTTAATTTCTGACAATAGTAGTTTCAAGTTGACAACCATTATATTATTACAGTATGAAACACTTTATCACATGATTGATTTTCCCTAAAATACCTAAGAAATATCTAAGACATTTAAATTTTTCACTGGAAACATCTTTCAAACACCCCAGGTACTGAGTTTTCCATTTCCACCACTTAAATAAATACAGTGTGTGTGTGTGTGTGTGTGTATCCATAAGTGTAATAAAAGTGAGCTGCAACTCTAGAAATGACAAAGAAATTATTTCTCTTGAGATGAGATGTATCTCAAAAATGTTTCAATTAATATCAGACATAGTCTTATCATCTTTAATATTTCACAGACAGTCTATCCCATTACTTAGAGACTGGCTTCTTTTCATAAATGATATTTCCCATGTCAGGGAAGACAAAGCTCTTGATGAAATGTTAATAGTTTAACGATAGTTTCAATCACTTCTGGCTTCTCTTCTAGGAAAAAGGGGAATGAGCAACCATTCTGAGGTCATTTGTGCAGAGGCGTTTTTTCCCCGTAAGGTTTGGTTATTATGCTTGAACTCAGTGTTAGCTGTGAACATCAGCTAAATTTGGGGTTACTGAATTCTTAATATTCAAGAAATATTCAAGATTTTTAAATTTCAAGGTGGTTACAATTGTACAGGGAGGGGGAGAGAGAGAGAAAGAGAGAGAGAGAGAGATCAAAGTCCCTTGGGATTATTTTTCATCTTAAAGGATTACTATAAATTTAGATTCTCATTTGGTCCTGGGGAGAAGATCCTCTAGCAATCTCCACAGATTTCAATTTTGCCCCCAAGGCTGCTAGGAGATCAAGTAGCATCAAATGAGACCTATAGCTCTTGGATTAATTTTGAACTCAAGATGACAGGTGTCCCCACCCTCACCCTCAATCTCCTCAGCTCCAGGGAGCCAGAGTCTATAAGAAATGGCAATCTTTTCCTTATGACTAATTCCATAAGGATGCCTTCTCATATCTGTATGCCTCCAAAAAGAAAAGGCACCAGATAACTTGAATCACTAGGATACTTCCAAACTTGTATATTTAACTGGCCTGATATACAGCCTTTCATGTGCTGACAATGAAATCATATACCACAGTAACAGGCTGTGGGGAAAAAAATGCCCTTGAATCCTTTCTCATGCTGGGGCATTCCCTGAGAAGATCTCACCTAAAGAATTTGTGGCTGGGTGTATCCAGGGTAGATCCAGCCACATGAGGTTTCTGAGAGCCTGTCCGGGTGAGAGGCCAACCTGTCCATTCCCAAACAGGCTTTGTTCTCACCACTTCTCTGCCAGAACCTCTATTAGGCTGCCCCAACAGTTTGAGTTACTCACCATGGAGGTAGTTTTGTGGGAGGAGAGACCCAAATTGCAAAATAAGAACATTTTTTTTCTATCTTCCTGGTAGAAGTATAAAAGGAATGGAATAAAAGCATCTTCATTTAAAAAACATATCAAAGGGTATAAAATGATGGACTCTGCTGAAACCCAACTCTGAATAAAAACAACACCCCATGCCCTTAGGGAATGACAATCATCTACTAGTATATCATCATTAATTTTACCACTGAACTGTTAACTTGATGAATGCAGGGACTATGGTTATCTGGCTCACCACTGTATACCAGTGTCTAGCAAAATGGCACATAGTGGGCACTCCATAAATATTTGTTGAATAAATAAATGAATGAATCTATGGTATGGACAGACTTGGTGTTCACAACAATAAGCACTGTAAGAATCCAAATATTAAATATATTTTATATTGTTTTTAGCATTAAACCCATTTTATTTCTTCACACTTATTTGAAAATTATTGCACATTGTGGCACAGAGATTTCTTCTTCTGGCCCCACCACCACACTAAATTTTCTAGCCACCCTGTGGTTAGACAGAATCAATGAACTGAGTTCCAGCCAATGAAATATAAATAGAAGTGATATGCATCACCTCTGGGACAATGTAGTTAAAGGTAGAGATATGCCTTCTCCACGTTCTCTCTTTCCCATATGTGCAACTGAAAGAAGAGAAGAACAAGATGGTAAAACCACATAAGGGAATGAGCCTGGGTCCCCGAGTGTCCCCGAGTGCAAAGCCCTACATTGATCTACACTGGACTATGAAACAAAAGAAAGATGAGCTTCTATTATATTAAATCATCTAAACACCGGGGCTGTTTGTTATAGCCATTAGCCTATATTAATTAATACACATGGATGTAGGAAGAGAAAGCTCTTATTTACTAGGATGTTACACTCCCCCAAATATTCTTTTTTTAAAAAAAAGATGTAATGTATTTAGTATAGAGCAAAAGTAAAGAATATCATTAATCTTAGAAATAATGAAACCTAAGTACCTCTCCTCCTTGGCACTTGCCCCTACTCCATCCTCATTCCACATTTACAGATCAGGTAAAGGAAATAAAATATTCTAGGAAAATGGAAGGTTGAATAATGTGGCAGGTTTTGGGGTTTTTTTTTTTTTTGAATAATGTGGCAGTCTTAAATTTTCTGTCTACAGATTTATATCAATGGGTTCTCTCATTATCTTCTAAGGCAAAACAGGAGTCCTTCAGTTTCTTTCACACAATTGCACTCATACACTTGCTTTCAGAGTGCCTTTATCTATATTTAGTTACAGAAAGAATTTTCTTTCAGGGTTTGTCCCATATCACAGCAAATATTTAGTAAGTCCAAAGTCTGAATTTGTGGCTCACGTGCCACTCTCAAACGCTACGCACTATGCAAAATGCTTAAAATGGTTCCTTGAAATTATACTTACTCTAAAACCTTCCTTAAATTTCCTTAAAGCTGTTCATGAAATAACATCTCCATGGGTTAAGTGAGCTAAGAAATAAAAATTATACAGTTAGATAATTTTGGAAACAAAATAAGGATTACTCTAACTTTGAACAAATTATTACTTATCTTCTGTTTTCCCATTGTTATATGTTGATGATAAAAGAAAGAAAAGAGGGCGCCTGGGTGGCTCAGTTGGTTAAGCGACTGCCTTCGGCTCAGGTCATGATCCTGGAGTCCCGGGATCGAGTCCCGCATCGGGCTCCCTGCTCGGCAGGGAGCCTGCTTCCCCCTCTGACCCTTCCCCCTCTCATGTGCTCTCTGTCTCTCTCATTCTCTCTGTCTCAAATAAATAAATAAAATCTTTTAAAAAAGAAAGAAAGAAAATTAATATAAACCTAGGTTTTGAAAACCTTTAGATCAGAAAAAGATGGAGTTTGGCTCAGGCATAGACACACCCATGTTCCCTTAACCTCTTGGCACTATTCTCCTATTAAGGCAATCACCCTTCTCCCTTTCCCTACAGAAAACCAGATCTATATATAGTTCAGAAGCCACAAGCATCAGTCTGAAGGCACATATAATAAATTATCTCCTACACACAATACCCTGAAGAAATAAAAAAAGAAAGAAAAGTATCACCTTTTGTTTTGTTTTATTTTGAACCTATAGCTTGATTTAATTAAATACAATCACCTAATTTCATTTTATTCTGTCATGTGGCCAAGTATATATTATCACAGGAGTTATATACCACTATTTAGAAGATATCCTTAAATATTTTAAACAGAATATTGACTAGTAATGGGCCCATTCTGTTCATGAAGTGATTATTGTGGTCTAAAGCTATACTCAGAAAAATCTAAAAGATAAACTTAAAGCTGAAAAGGACATAGAGTTGGCATAAATGTCAAAATAACTGAACAGTCAACTTAAGAATGTAACTCATACTGCGAATATTCTTAGATATACTCCTATTTTGCTGATAATTCAATAGAACCAAATTCCTACCATTTTTGGGCAAAACAAAATATTACCTGATAGACTAGCAAAATAACCATAATGTTTCCTCCCTAAATAAACCTTCCTATTTCAATCTTCACACACAGTGTACTCTGCTTTGCACCAGTGACCTTAAAAGGAAGCCGTATCTGCCTAGTTTTCCATTGCTGCTTTGTTTCACGGATAAATCACTCCAAGAATGGCATGAATATGTAGAGAATTCCTGGCATGTAAACTTGTTGTATGAACTCTTAAAACTTCTGGAAGGCTGGACCTAGAATGCATATAAATGCCCTGAGAGCAGTGTTCTATGTGTTGTGGCCTAGAATTCATTTAAAATTTGACCATTATTTAGACACCATGGAAGTTACCAATCACAGATATTACCATTTCCCCTGGGAGTACACCATATCCCCCCCCACCTCTAATCCCTGCACACCCACACCTATCCTGAAAATATTCACAAGTATAAATGCCTCAGCCACTTGGATCAAGTTTTAGTACCCCCAAGTCAAAAATGCCTCTGCTGAAGAGACTATTTATTGCACCTTCTCCTTCTGGTGCATCGCATTCTCACCATGGTGGGCTGGGTTTACTTGAAGTGGTCAAAAGCCAGGGGAATTCCTAGAATATCAAAGCTACTAAAGTCTTCACATGTGTTTGGTTATTTGTTTGATTTTGTTTTTCCTTAAAAATATAATAGGGACCTACCAGTTCAGCCAGTGTTTATGTTGTGGTATAACACATGCACATGTTGTGTAAAGGGTTTTTTTTTTCCTCATTAAGTCAAATTCTATGCTGGTGCATCAAGGGACTGCATGAATAAAACTCTAAGGGACTACTCTGAGTTCCTGCCTGGCATGCCAGCAGCCACGTTGTCCATTCCTTGTAACTGGAGCTATTACATGACTTCTACTGTTTCCCAGACCCAATCCTGACCGGAAGAAAGGGGCCTTGAGCAGCTCCAGTCTTACATTCCATATGCTGTCCACAGCATGAAAACACTCTTGTTTAAAATATATTACCTAAAGAGATGTTCTTGACATGTTAAGTAAACAAAGCATGTCATAAGATAATTTGTACAATATGATCCCACATTTGTGAAGCAGATGTATTAGTTTGCTAGGGCTGCTGTAACAAAGTAGCACAAACTGAGTGACTTAAACAAGAGAAATTTATTGTCTCCTAGTTCCGGATACTGGAAGTCCAAGACCAAGGTGTTGGCAGGTTTGATTCCTTCTGAGAGCTGTGAGAGAATCTGTTCCATGACTCTTGCCTAGCTTCTGGTTGTTTGCTGCCACCTTTGATATTTCTTGGCTTATAGAAGCATCACCCTAATCTCTGCCTTCCCCTTCATATAGCATTCTCCCTGTGTACATGTCTCTGTGCCCAAATTTCTGCTTTTTATAAAGACACCAGTCATATTGGACACCACTCTAGTGATCTCCTTTTAACTAATTACACCTGCAATGACTATTTCCAAATAAGGTCAGATTCTGAGTTACTGGGGGTTAGGACTTCAACATAAGAATTTTGAAGGAACACCATTCAACCCATTATAACAAATGAGAATGAAAAGGCTCTGTGTATTTGCATGCCATTATATGAGCATAGAGAAAGGAATAGAAAGATACACAGGATACATAAATTTTGAACTTTCATTAAGTAGGTGTGAGATTAGCTGGGGTTAAGGAGTAGTTATTATTTATTATTCATTTAATATTGCATCAGTTGTTAGAATTGGTATGCATTAATTTTGTAATTAAAAATCTAATAAAAATTATAATGAAAATTAAAAAAGAAACTATATTGCTAGAAAGCAAGCAGAACATTTCTCAAATTATTGCATTCTCTTCTTTCTCTTAATCCAGTTCTCTAAAGCCTTAAAATAACAATTCTAAGAACACAGGATGCAGAAGCTATACACTGATAAAATAGAGAAAATTCATAGAAAAGTAGGGACAAAAGCTAAATATAACAGATTTGAGAATGATAGCTGTAATAACAGATTGGGTAATTGTAAAAATTATTGGTTTCAAGGGAGAGGAGAGAAAAAATTGAAATAGAGAAGGAAAAGTATTCATGCATAAAGCGAGAGAATGCTATAAAGATTGTTGCATGGAAACAAAGATCCATTGAAATGTTGGGTGTGCTGGGGATAGAAAATCAAGTAGAGAATGGGAACTCCAAGATAAAAAATTAAAAGATCTGTTCATAACATGCTTTCCTTAATGTGAAAAGATAAGTGCTAATGGCAGAATAATGCCCCCCAAAGATATCCACTCCCTAATCACTCAGAACTCATGAATATGTGGCAAAGGGGCATTGTGCATGTCATTAAGGGTACAGACCTTGAAGTAGGGAAATAATCCGGGATTACCTGGGTGGACCCAATCCAATCCTATCAGCCCTCCAAAGCAGAGGATTTATGTAGGCTATGTTAGAGAGACAGACATTAGGAAGAGTGATTCCAAGCAAGAGAAGGAGTTGACCCACCACTGCTGGCTGTAAAGATGGAGGAAGCAAGTCAAGAGCCAAAGAATGTGGAGTAGCTTCTAGAAGCTGGGAATGGCCCTCAACTGGAAACCCAAAGGAAAAGGAGATTTCACTCCTAAAACCAGAAGGGACTGAATTCTGCTAATAACTCAAATAAGCAGAGAACAGATCATCCTCTAGCATCTCCAAAAAGGAACACAGTAGCCTGTCAACACTGTGATTTTATTCTGGTGAAAACTGTGTTGGACCTCTAACCACAAAAACATAAGAAAATAATAAATTCATATTGTTTAAGGTGCCACATTTATGGTAATTTTTATGGAAGCAATAGCAAACTAATATAATAAAAATTACAGGATCTGTGATTATAAATATTTTAATGATGCCTTTGAGTGTCCCCTCTGTTAGAAGCACTGTGTTGAGTATGTATGTCCTATATCCCATTTAGCCCTTGCCATATGATCTCCTATATATTGCATAACCCAACCGTCTCTTTTTAAATATCAGTGAATTAACATCTGGGAAAGAAAAATATCTGTTTTCAATGTCACAAGCCTCTTCTAAATCACAGGATTTTTGATCTCCTACTATCAGCACAACAATCTAAGTTAAAAATATGGGATATATTTCTAGTAGTGGGGATAGATTGCCCTATCTCATTCCCATCTCTGCTCAGTGATCAAGCCTGCTTTCAAGGAGTTGACTGCTTGGAATCAGTGGTGCTTTCAGGGGATAAAGGAGAGCTACCAGCCCTCATCAACATGGAATCTACCTCTGAAAAGTGAGAGTACTGGCTCTAACTGACAGTTAACCAAAACAGAAAAAGAAGCCAAATTTTAAGTCAAAGCTGAGAAAACCAAGGTCAAATGGCACCTCCCCCTTTAAGTGGCTCCCAATCATCTTCCCAGAGACTCCTTCCTCTAAATTCAGGCAGCATTCTTCCTCTAGCTCTTCTGGGCTTACTGCTCGCTAGCTTGTGTCATAGCTGCTAATGTACATGCCTGATCTCTGAGTGTGGTTACCATTTATTGAGCAATACCATGTGCCAAACACTTAGCTAAATGCTTTACCTGCATTATCTCATTTAATCTCCATAAATGCTTATGTCATGAGTACTATAATTATTGACAATTTTGTTTACAGAGTCTGAAGTCAAACAGATCTCTCAACTTACTCAAGGCCTCACAATTAATAAGTGACAGAGCCAAAATTCAAGACCTGCTGTCTGCCCCCCAAACCTGGACTCTTCACTTATAATAAAGCTCTTCAAGAATGAAATGGAGACCCTTATGTTTGCACCCTGGTTTATTCATTGCATCCCCAGGGCACAGCAAAGACTCAATAAATATTTGCAGAATGGAAGAAAAGAGGCCATGAGTAGGAAAATTTCAGAAAGAAAAGCTTGGCTAATGAAAGACACTACCTCCTTAAAATCTGGCTCACACTCTCTCCTAAATGTTAACTAGGAATAATTAGAGGTAAATATTCCTATATTTATACACTGTTTGCTAGGAACTGCATTTATATGTTTTTATTAATACATTCTAATTTTAATTTTCTTACTACCAATGAACAAACCCAAAAGGCAAGAGCAGAACATGAGGGGAAGTACTGTAATTTATTAAAATGGCCAGGAGAAATTGTAGAGCCCTGAGTGCCTGTGAGCCAGTCTCCTCTTATTATCCTTTCCACAAAGTCCAGCAACCACAGCAATCTGATCACAGTGAGACCAGACTGTCATGGCCTCCAGCTGTGGCTGTGAGCACCTTGGCTAAGCACATTCTGAAAAGACAGATGCTGATGCTGCAGGTAAAGTCATCATTGAATCCATAGGTATTTTACTCCAACTACACATGTTCAGGATCTCTGCTTCCCATTAGATTATAAATTACATGAAAGGAGGAACAATACTGATTTGGTTCATGGTGCCATCTTTAGTGTTTGGCTCATAGTAAAGGCTCAACAACAATTTATTGAAGGAATCCATGATTGGAAGATCTCTAGACCACTGTACAATGGGTTAAACAGCAAGAAAACAGACCAGTGATTCCATATGTAAGTTTCTGATTTGATTCTAAGAATGGAATAAATAATTTATCTACAATGGTACTGCATCATTTTTAACTAAGAGATAAAAAGGCCCCAATCAAAAGTCAGTTTTTAAAAATCAGGGAATTTATAATCTCATGTCTCAAGAAGCTGAGAAGAAGAACGGTTATGGGGATGTTTATTTTGACTCTTCGGTGACATCCTCAAGGTATCAGCTTCTTTCTGTTTGTCTACTCTGCTATCTTCAACATGCCACCTAGTCCTTTAACTAGCTCCTCTTGTAATTATAGGACAGATGCAGAAGATCCAGCATCACCTCCTCACCCAGATTTAACCAGAGACAGAAAAGCAACTTTCTCCCGCATCTTTTCTAAAGATCAAAACATCTTTCTCCCCAGCCCCTTCCAACAGAAGTATACCAATTGGCCACAATTATATCACATATCCCACTCCTAAACTAATCACTGTCAAGGTGCACAGACTCATCATGACAGAAATAGATTTAACAAGATTCAGTCCCTGGGATTTGGATGGGGCTCAGACTCTCCTATTGGCCATGACTATCAGACTGTTAAACCAAATGAACTTACTGTAGCAAAGAAGAAGTAAAGAAAATGGCTATTGAATAAACTGCTGCCAAGAGTTCCCAATTAAGGCAAGGACAAGTCTATACAGCTACCTTTCTGCATACACATCTAACTGCCAGGCTGATGCCATACCTCCCCTCACCATTCTGAAGGTCAGTAGCTATGTTTGTGATACCCAATAGTATACCCAATAAGATACCCAATAGTACTCTCACTTCTTCAGCTCTCATTGAGTTTGGATTTCTAGGTGTGTTTCCTGCTTTGATGAGCCATGATAAGTTATAACATAAGACAAAAAAAATGACTTTCATGCCACTCTTCAGATCACTAATCCAGAGAAGCCTATAGCAAAAATAAAATAATAATGATGAAAGTTTGAGAAATCAACTGGGAAGAAGCAAAAAGTATCTGTGCCCAGTTTCTCACAGGCTATATTAAATTTGGCAAAGAAGTCTGTGGGACAGGCAAACATTCTTTTAGTCCCAATTACCTCACTGAGCCTTGTTTTTGTTACTTTGGGCCCTCTGCTATCTGGTATCAGTACCCTACAACAGCCAAGAACCTAGTAAGCTGAAGAAGACCTGAGAGGCAAGCCTTGCACTTGAGCTTGGGAACTGCCATTCTGTGCCTCTTTAGACTTGTGACAGTGTATGCCTTTCCAATGGGTTGTCAGTTTGATTCCTGACTTGCCAAAGCAGCTATATGCACAAAGATCTTTAAAAAATCAAAGAGAAGGACCTGATCTAGTCCAGCAAGTGATGACAAAAAACAGACATTGCTTTAGGGAAAAAAAGAGAGAGAGAGAAGTATAGCAACAATTAAGTGACAAAATTAATTAACTCACTTTGTGAACAATAACTGCGATGCAAAAGAGACAAAAAAAAAAAAAAGCAGTCACCATGCAAACTCACAAATTAACACTGTAAATGATCCATGCAGAAATGAACTTAAAATTAAGTCTACTGGCTGACTGAATGTGTTGAAATAGCATATTCAGTTGGTAGGTTCCTTGGCTTCCATTACACTGAATGCTACTAGGGAAAAAAAAAGCTATAATTGGTACCAACTCATCCTGTGATCTGCAAAGCCAAGAATGTTTTGTTACCCATGACATGTTCCCCAGGATTAATATCCTTCTTACTTCAATTAGAGAGACATTTAAAAGATCAACCCCAGGATTAGCACCTGAGTGTATTATTATTTCCTATTTTAATGTCAGGGGTATGGAGCAAAGAGTTTACTTCACTGTGACTATAAAGCTTTTTCAAACTCTGAGAGGAAAGGGAAAAATCCCCTTCTGTAGACAGAACAGCAATGAAGGTGTAGCCACAAACTCAACATTATTCAGTGTCACCATGGCTTTGTTTTTCTGACTCACACAGCAAAGGAGCTGCTACTTCTGTCTTCTCTCCCAAAATGGATATCAGGACTCCCACCCCTCAGCCCAAAGTCAGTCCCCACCCACAACATGGGGCAGTCTGAAAATGAACACAGAAACATGCCCTCCCATAAGAAATGAACAAGAACCTGTGCAGTGTGCCTGGGATGTCAACTCAAAATTATCAGGAAAGGAAGAATAAGTCTGCAGACCATGACTGCCATCCAGATTTGTTGTCTGTTTTTGGCTTCTTGTAATGGGTACCATTATAACTATTTGTATCCTTGCTGTGTGACTTTGGGCTAGTTATATTTAACCTTTCTCTGACTCAGTTTCCTCATCTATTAAATAGGGTAAGTAATAATACCGCCATCAAAGGATCGTTGTGAAGATTAAACCATTTATAGCAGAGCCAGGTAAGCACTACATGAGTATTAGCTTTTAATTTTAATCTAACAACATATAACTAGCTTAATATAGTTCTCTAATAAATAGTTACTTACTACTGCAAATGATGAAGAAATTCCTATCTTTCTATTTCTTGGTAACTGTCCTCTTTTCTCTTTGATCTTGGTTGTATTATTATATTCTTCGTACCTTTAAGTAATACATTTTTATGGCATTATATATTTACATCTATTATGTGATTTATCAGCTTTAAATAATACACCACTGACCTCTGATACAAAAGAAACTCAGAAAATATCTGTGCAGTAATTTCAGACTCACTGGGCCCACTGTTACGTGGGTCAGCCCTCCATTTATCACCCAATGTCCATATGACCCCACTTTGAGTGGGGTATCACAGTGGCATTCTGGGTATTTTGGGGAGTAGTGTCACTTCACAGCTGGCATCCAATAATCTCTTAATGATTTGGGCATCTCTGTTCATCTTACGTATATTTATCCTGTTAAAGACATTTTTCATTGGAAGAAGGCTGAGGGGGAGGATTTTTCACAATAGCTATTTGTTCTAGGTATCTATAGCTGCATATCAAACAACTCTAAATTTAGGAGCTTAAAAGAACAAATAATCATTACGGCTCAAATTTTTGTAGTTTTTTATTATTTTAATGTTCAATTAGCCAACATATAGTACATCATTAATTTTTGATGTACTTCAACGATTCATTAGTTGTATATAACACCCAGTGCTCATCACAACACGTATTACCCAATTACCCCATCCCCCCACCCCCCTCCATTCTGTAACCCTCAGTTTGTTTCCCGGAGTCCAGAGTCTCCCATGGTTTGTCTTCCTCTCTGATTTCTTCCCATTCAGTTTTCCCTCCCTTCCCCTATGGTTCTCTGCATTATTCCTAATACTCCACATATGAGTGAAACCACATGATAATTGTCTTTAACTGCTTGGCTTATTCACCTAGCATAATACCCTCTAGTTCCATCCATGTCGATGCAAATGGTAGGTACTTCTGTAGTTTGAACGGGCTTCAATGGGTAGCTCTTACTGAGAGTCTCCCATGCATTACAGTTAGATAAAATCAGAGTTGGAGGCATCTAATAAAAGCTTGACTTGGTTGGCCATCCACAATGGCTTTCCCATTCACAGGCCAGGCACCTGGGTGCTTATTGGCCTTTCTCTCTCTCTTTATGTTGCTTGGTTTTTATATCATAGCAGTCTCAGGATAGTCACATTTCTTACATGGTGGCTAGCTTCAAAGAGGCAAAGAACAACCTTGTAAGCCAGTTAAGAGCTATACCTGGAACTGGCACAGGGACATTTCTACCATATTCTATTGGTCAAAGCAGTCACAGAGCTCACCCAGATTCAAGGGACTCAAGAAATAAATTCCCTTTCCTCATGAAGGAGCATTCCCTTGATGGGGGAGGTCACATTGCAAAAGAGAATTTGGATTGGGAGATCTGCCACACTCCTTATGATGTTTACACTATCTAGCTTCTTCATTCCAGGGGCTCTGGGTTTGTGAACTTCCTAAAACTGTGCATAGGCAAAGAGGTTATGACTCTTTTGGAAGTTAAAGTCAAGTCTCAGCTCATCATAGGTTCTTAATCATACGAATAGGTTCTTTGGGGGTTGCCATATCCAAGAATAATAAACTATATAAATCCTTTGGCAAGATTAATTAAGAATAAAAGATAAAAGATACATCAGTATTAGGAATAAAATAGGGAGGATAATAACAGATAAAGATTTTTCAAATCACAAAGGGAAGGCTATGAAAAATTTTCTGCTAAAAAATTTGAAAATTCAGAAAAACTATAAAACTACCTGGAAAACTATTGCTAACTCAATAATAAATAGAAAAACTTAATAGACTTATAACAATTTAACAAATAGAATCAGTAATTAAAAATCACTACTATCTCCCCCCAAACCTCGCCCTAGTAGTTTTTAAATTTTATTTGTTTTTATTTAAATTCAATTAATTAACATATAATGTATTATTGGTTTCAGAGGTAGAGTTCAGTGATTCATCAGTCTTATATAATACCCACTGCTCATTACATCACATGCCCTCCTTAATGTCTAGCACCCAGTTACCCCATTCCTCCATCCCCTCCCCTCCACCAACCCTCAGTTTGTTTCCTATGATTATGAGTCTATTATGGTTTGTCTCCTTCTCTGATTTTGTCTTGTGCTATTTTTTCCTCTCTTTCCCTATGATGCTCTGTTTTGTTTCTTAAATTCCATATATAAGTGAGATCATATGATACATGTCTTTCTCTGATTGACTTATTTCACTTAGCATAATACACTCTAGTTCCATCCATGTCGTTGCAAATGGCAAGATTTCATTTTTTGACGGCTGAGTAGTACTCCACTGTGTATATATACCATATCCTCTTTATGCATTCATTTCCTGAGGGACATTTGGGCTCTTTTCATAGTTTGGCTCTTGTTGGCATTGCTGCTATAAATATTGGGGTACAGGCGCCCCTTTAGAACACTACATTTGTATCTTTGGGGTAAATACCCAGTAGTGCAATTGCTGGATCATATGGTAGCTCTATTTTTAACTTTTTGAGGAACCTTCATACTGTTTTCCAGAGTGGCTGCACCAGCTTGCATTCCCACCAACAGTGTAGGAGGGTTCCCCTTTCTCCACATCCTTGCCAACATCTGTTGTTTCCTGACTTGTTAATTTTAGCCATTCTGACTGGTGTGAGGTGGTATCTCATTGAGGTTTTGATTTGGATTTCCCTGATGCCGAGCGATATTGAGCACTTTTTCATGTGTCTGTTGGCCATTTGGATGTCTTCTTTGGAAAAATGTCTGTTCATGTCTTCTGCCCATTTCTTGATTGGATTATTTGTTTTCTTTGGGTGTTGAGCTTGATAAGTTCTTTGCAGATTTTGGATACTGGCCCTGTATCTGATATGTCATTTGCAAATATCTTCTCCCATTCTGTCGGTTGTCTTTTGGTTTTGTCAACTGTCTCCTTTGCTGTGCAAAAGCTTTTTATCTTGATGAAGTCCCATAGTTCGTTTTTGCCTTTGTTTCCCTTGGCTTTGGAGATGTGTCTAACAAGAAGTTGCTGCGGCCAAGGTCACACAGGTGGCTGCCTGTGTTCTCCTCTAGGATTTCAATGGATTCCTGTCTCACATATAGGTCTTTAATCCATTTTGAGTCTATTTTTGTGTATGGTATAAGAAAATGGTCTAGTTTCATTCTTCTGCATGTGGCTGTCCAATGTTCCAATGCCATTTGTTGAAGAGACTGTCTTTTTTCTATTGGATATTCTTTCTGGCTTTGTTGAAGATTAGTTGACCATAGAGTTGAGGGTCCATTTCTGGGTTAAGTTTTCTAAATTTTCTAAAGAGAATGGGGGGGGGTGTGGAGCAAGACGGCAGAGGAGTCGGAGACCTGGATTTCATCTGGTCCCAGGAATTCAACTGGATAGGGATCAAACCATTCTGAACACCTACGAACTCAACATGAGATCAAAGAAAGGAATAGCAACAACTCTCTGAACAGAAAAGTGACCACTTTCTGGAAGGTAGGACGTGTGGAGAACTGAATCCGAGGTGATATTTGGGAGGATAGACAGCGGGAGAGGGGGCCTCCGCTTCTGGCAAGTGATACAGCAGTGGAGCACAAAATCGTAACTTTTAGAAGTCCACTCCGCTGAGGGACATCGCTCCAGTGGCTAAGCGGGGGGGGGGGGGGGTGGAATGCTCATGGGGACAGTGTGGTCTCAGGACCCTTGGGGATCACAGAAAGACCAGGGGTGCCTGAGTGCGGCAGAGCTCCCAGGTATCGGAGTGGGGAAGCCAGCTGCAGAGACGGAAGTGAGGAGTGGGCTCTCAGCTTGGGGTTGCCATAAACCATGATCCGTGGCACAGGCGGGCCACTGCTCCTCCAGCAGGGACCCAACAAGCAGCAGATCCGGGGATACTCCCCTTCCTCACCCAGGAGGAATGGCACGGGAGCGTACCGCAGGGATCTGCTGGGTTTGGAGACTCGAGACGGCATGGTGTGCCAGAGATAGAAACGTTCAGTCACAAGCCGGGTGAGCACAGAGTGCAGCTGGAGACCGGGGAGATGGGAGTGATTGACTGCTTTTCTCTGGGGGCTCACTGAGGAGTGGGGCCCCAAGTTCTCGGCTCCTCCGGGCGGAGATTGGGAGGCTGCCATTTTCACTCTCATCCTCCAAAGCTGTACGGAAAACTTGCAGGGAACAAAAGCTCCAGAGAGCAAACCCGAGCAGATGACTTAGCCTGGACCGGCAAGGGCGGGGCAATTCCACCTCTGGCAAAGACATTTGGGAACCACGGCAACAGGCCCCTCCCCCAGAAGATCAGCAAGAACAGCCAGCCAAGACCAAGTTGACGGATCAACGAGAACGGCAGAACTCCAGCACTAGGGGAATACAGCAAATAGAATTCATGGCTTTTTTACCATGATTCTTCAGTCTTTCAAAATTAATTTTTTTAACTGTCTTTTTTTTTTTTTTGAATTTTCTTTTTCCCTTTTTCAACCAACATCTTATCAATCCCTTTTTTAAAAAATATTTTTTATTTTTCATTTTTAGAGTCATATTCTACCCCTTCATAGTAGTTACCCTTATTTTTGGTATATATATATATATATATATAAGTTGTTCTCTCTTTAAATTTTTGAGATACAGTTTCTTCTAACAGATCAAAATATACCCTAAATCTCTAGTGTATGGTTTGTTCTACTCTCCTGCCTGATCATATTCTCTCCCTTTTTTTTTTAAATCCTCTTCTTTCTTTTTTCAACCAACTTCTTATCTTATCAATTCCTTTTACAAAATCTTTTATAATTTTCATCTTTACAGTCATATTCCATCCCTTCATCATATTAACCCTTATTTTTATACATATATAAGTTTTTATTTCTTTAAAATTTGGGGAGGCACTTTCTTCTAACAGACCAAAATATGCCCAAAATCTAGTGTGTGTCATTGATCTATGCACCAGCCTGATCATATTTGATCATATTGTTTTTTTTGTTTTGTTTTGTTTTTGTTTGTTTTTATCTTTTCTTTTTCTTTTTTCTTTCTTTCCCTTTCTTTTCCCCCAGTTTCAGGTCTTTTCTGATTTGTTTGGTGTATATTTTCTGGGGACATTGTTACCCTGTTAGCATTTTGTTCTCTCATTCATCTATTCTCCTCAGGACAAAATGACAAGATGGAAAAAAATCACCTCAACAAAAAGAACAAGAGGCAGTACTGACTGCCAGGGACTTAATCAATATGGACATTAGTAAGATGTAGGAAATAGAGTTCAGAATGATGATTTTAAAGATACTAGCTGGGCTTGAAAAAAGCATGGAAGTTATTAGAGAAACCCCTTCTGGAGAAATAAAAGAACTAAAATCTAACCAAGTCAAAATCAAAAAGGCTATTAATGAGGTGCAATAAAAAATGGAGGCTCTAACTGCTAGGATAAATGAGGCAGAAGAGAGAATTAGTGATATAGAAGCCCAAATGATGGAAAATAAAGAAGCTTAGAAAAAGAGAGATAAACAACTACTGGATCACGAGGGCAAAATTCAAGAGATAAGTGATACCATAAGACAAAACAACATTAGAATAATTGGGATCCCAGAAGAAGAAGAAAGAGAGAGAGGGGCAGAAGGTATACTGGGGCAAATTACAGCAGAGAACTTCCCTAATTTGGGGAAGGAAACAGGCATCAAAATCCAGGAGACACAGAGAACCCCTCTCAAAATCAATAAAAATAGGTCAACACCCCAACATCTAATAGGAAAACTTAGGAGTCTCAGAGACAAAGAGAAAATCCTGAAAGCAGCCCAGGAGAAGAGATCTGTAACCTACAATGGAGGAAACATTAGACTGGCAACAGACCTATCCACAGAGACCTGGCAGGCCAGAAAGGACTGGCATGATATATTCAGAGCACTAAATGAGAAAAATATGCAGCCAAGAATACTATATCCAGCAGGCTGTCATTGAAAATAGAAGGAGAGATAAAAAGCTTCCTGGACAAACAAAAACTAAAGGAATTTGCAAACACAAAACCAGCCCTACAAGAAATATTGAAAGGGGTCCTCTAAGCAAAGAGAGAGCCTAAAAGCAACATACACCAGAAAGAAACACAGACAGGGCGCCTGGGTGGCTCAGTTGGTTAAGCGACTGCCTTCGGCTCAGGTCGTGATCCTGGAGTCCCAGGATCGAGTCCCGCATCAGGCTCCCTGCTCGGCGGGGAGTCTGCTTCTCCCTCTGCCCCTCCCCCTTCTCATGTGCTCTCTCTCATTCTCTCTCTCTCTGAAATAAATAAATAAAATCTTTAAAAAAAAAAAAAGAAAGAAACACAGACAATATACAGTAACAGTCACCTTATAGGCAATACAATGGCACTAAATTCATATCTTTCAATAGTTACCCTGAATGTAAATAGGCTAAATGCCCCAATCAAAAGACACAGGCTATCAGATTGGATAAAAAACAAGACCCATCGATATGCTGTCTGCAAGAGACTCATTTTAGACGCAAAGACACCCCCAGATTGAAAGTGAAGGGGTGGAAAACCATTTACCATGCTAATGGACACCAAAAGAAAGCTGGGGTGGCAATCCTTATATCCGACAAATTAGATTTTAAAACAAATACTATAAGAGATGAGGAAGGACACTATATCATACTTAAAGGGTCTGTCCAACAAGAAGATCTAACAATTGTAAATATCTATGCCCCTAACATGGGAGCAGCCAATTATATAAGGCAATTAGTAACAAAAGCAAAGAAACACATCGACAACAATACAATAATAGTGGGGGACTTTAACACGCCCCTCACTGAAATGGACAGATCATCTAAGATCAACAAGGAAATAAAGACTTTAAATGACACACTGGACCAAATGGAGTTCACATATATATTCAGAACATTCCATCCCAAAGCAACAGAATACACATTCTTCTCTAGTGCCCATGGAATATTCTCCAAAATATTGACCACATCCTAGGTCACAAATCAGGTCTCAACTGGTACCAAAAGATTGGGATCATTATCTGCCTATTTTCAGACCACAGTGCTTTGAAACTAGAACTCAATCACAAGAGGAAAGTTGGAAAGAACTCAAATACATGGAGGCTAAAGAGCATCCTACTAAAGAATGAATGGGTCAACCAGGAAATTAAAGAAGAATTAAAAAAATTCATGGAAACCAATGAAAATGAAAACACAGCTGTTCAAAATCTTTGGGATACAGCAAAGGCAGTCCCAAGAGGAAAGTATATAGCAATACAAGCCTTTCTCAAGAAACAAGAAAGGTCTCAAATACACAACCTAACCCTACACCTAAAGGAGCTGGAGAAAGAACAGCAAATAAAGCCTAAACCCAGCAGGAGAAGAGAAATAATAAAGATCAGAGCAGAAGTCAATGAAATAGAAACCAAAAGAACAGGAGAACAGATCTATGAAATATGAGCTGGTTCTTTGAAAAAATTAACAAGATTGATAAACCCCTGGCCAGACTTACCAAAAGAAAAGAGAAAGGACCCAAATCAACAAAATCATGAATGAAAGAGGAGAGATCACAACCAACACCAAAAAATACAAACAATTATAAGAACATATTATGAGAAGCTATATGCCAGCAAATTAGATAACCTGGAAGAAATGGATGCATTCCTAGAGATGTATCAACTACCAAAACTGAACCAGGAAGAAATAGAAAACCTGAACAGACCTATAACCACTAAGGAAATTGAAGCAGTCATCAAAAATCTCCCAAAAAACAAAAGCCCAGGGCCAGATGGCTTCCCAGGGGAATTCTACCAAATATTTAAAGAAGAATTAATACCTATTCTTCTGAAACTATTCCAAAAAATAGAAATGGAAGGAAAACTTCCAAACTCATTTTATGAGGACACCGTTACCTTGATCCCCAAACCAGACAAAGACCCCATCAAAAAGGAGAATTACAGACCAATATCCTTGATGAACATGGATGCAAAAATTCTCACAAAAATACTAGCCAATAGGATCCAACAGTCCATTAAGAGGATTATTCACGGGCACCTGGGTGGCTCAGTTGGTTAAGCGACTGCCTTCGGCTCAGGTCATTATCCTGGAGTCCCGGGATCGAGTCCCACATCGGGCTCCCTGCTCGGCAGGGAGCCTGCTTCTCCCTCTGACCCTTCCCCCTCTCATGTGCTCTCTGTCTCTCTCATTCTCTCTGTCTCAAATAAATAAATAAAATCTTTAAAAAAAAAAAAAAAAAGAGGATTATTCACCACGACCAAGTGGGATTTATCCCTGGGCTGCAAGGTTGGTTCAACATCTGCAAATCAATCAATGTGATACAATACATTAATAAAAGAAAGGACAAGAACCATATGATCCTCTCAATAGATGCAGAAAAAGCATTTGACAAAGTACAGCATCCTTTCTTGATCAAAACTCTTCAGAGTATAGGCACAGAGGGTACATACCTTAATATCATAAAAGCCATCTATGAAAAACCCACAGCGAATATCATTCCCAATGGGGAAAAACTGAGAGCTTTCCCCCTAAGGTCAGGAACGTGGCAGGGATGTCCACTATCACCACTGCTATTCAACAGAGTATTAGAAATCCTAGCCACAGCAATCAGACAACAAAAAGAAATCAAAGGCATCCAAATCGCCAAAGAAGAAGTCAAACTCTCACTCTTTGTAGATGATATGATACTTTATGTGGAAAACCCAAAAGACTCCACCCCAAAACTGCTAGAACTCATACAGGAATTCAGTAAAGTGGCAGGATATAAAATCAATGCACAGAATTCAGTGGCATTCCTATACACCAACAACAAGACAGAAGAAAGAGAAATGAAGGAGTCGATCCCATTTACAATTGCACCCAAAACTGTAAGATACCTAGGAATAAATCTAACTAAAGAGGCAAAGAATCTGTACTCAGAAAACTATAAGACACTCATGAAAGAAAATGAGGAAGACACAAAGAAATGGAAAAATGTTCCATGCTCATGGATTGGAAGAACAAATATTGTGAAGATGTCAATTACCTAGAGCAATCTACACATTCAATGCAATCCCCATCAAAATACCATCCACTTTTTTCAAAGAAATGGAACAAATAATCCTAAAATTCGTATGGAACCAGAAAAGATCCCGAATAGCCAGAGAAATGTTGAAGAAGAAAAGCAAAGCTGGCGGCATCACAATTCCGGACTTCAAGCTCTATTACAAAGCTGTCATCATCAAGACAGTATGGTACTGGCACAAAAACAGACACATAGATCAATGGAACAGAATAGAGAGCCCAGAAATGGACCCTCAACTCTATGGTCAACTCATCTTCGACAAAGCAGGAAAGAATGTCCAATGGAAAAAAGACAATCTCTTCAACAAATGGTGTTGGGAAAATTGGACAGCCACATACAGAAGACTGAAACTGGACCATTTCCTTACACCACACACAAAAATAGACTCAAAATGGTTGGAAGACCTAAATGTGAGACAGGAGTCCATCAAAATCCTAAAGGAGAACACAGGCAGCAACCTCTTCGACCTCAGCCACAGCGACTTCTTCCTAGAAACATCACCAAAGGCAAGGGCAGCAAAGGCAAAAATGAACTATTGGGACCTCATCAAGATAAAAAGCTTTTGCACAGCAAAAAAAACAGTCAACAAAACCAAAAGACAACCGACAGAATGGGAGAAGATATTTGCAAATGACATATCAGATAAAGGGCTAGTATCCAGAATCTGTAAAGAACTTCTTAAACTCAACACCCAAAGAACAAATGATCCAATCAAGAAATGGGCAGAAGACATGAACAGACATTTTTCCAAAGAAGACATCCAAATGGCCAACAGACACATGAAAAAGTGCTCAACATCGCTCGGCATCAGGGAAATCCAAATCAAAACCTCAGCGAGATATCACCTCACACCAGTCAGAATGGCTAAAATGAACAAGTCGGGAAACGACAGATGTTGGCAGGGATGCAGAGAAAAGGGAACCCTCCTACACTGTTGGTGGGAATGCAAGCTGGTGCAGCCACTCTGGAAAACAGTATGGAGGTTCTTCAAAAAATTGAAAATAGAGCTACCATATGATCCAGCAATTGCACTACTGGGTATTTACCCCAAAGATACAAATGTAGGGATCCGAAGAGGTACGTGCACCCCGATGTTTATAGCAGTAATGTCCACAATAGCCAAACTGTGGAAAGGGCCAACATGTCCATCGACAGATGAATGGATAAAGAAGATGTGGTATATATATACAATGGAATATTATGCAGCCATCAAAAGGAATGAGATCTTGCCATTTGCAACGACGTGGATGGAACCGGAGAGTGTTATGCTGAGCGAAATATGTCAATCAGAGAAAGACATGTATCATATGACCTCACTGATACGAGGAATTCTTAATCTCAGGAAACAAACTGAGGATCACTGGAGTGGTGGGGGGTGGGAGGGATGGGGTGGCTGGGTGATAGACATTGGGGAGGGTACGTGCTATGGTGAGCACTGTGAATTGTGCAAGACTGTTGAATCACAGATCTGTACCTCTGAAACAAATAATACATTATATGTTAAAAAAAAAAAAAGAAGAGGAAGATAGCAGGAGGGGAAGAATGAGGGGGGGAATCGGAGTAGGAGATGAACCACGAGAGACAATGGACTCTGAGAACAAACTGTGGGTTTTAGAGGAGAGGGGGTGGGAGGATGGTTTAGCCTGGTGATGGGTATTAGGGAGGGCACATTCTGCATGGAGCACTGGGTGTTATACACAAACAATGAATCATGTAATACTACATCAAAAACTAATGATGTAATGTATGGTGATTAACATAACATAATAATAAAAAAATAAAAATAAAAATATAAAAGTAAATAAGGAGAATGTATTTCTTTTATAGACCCAAAGAAAAATAATTTTGTTTTTTGTTTTTTGAGAGAGAGAGAGAGAGCACACATGTGTGCAAGAGCAAGTGAGGAGGGGCAGAGAGAGAGGGATAGAGAGAATCCCAAGCAGGTTCCACACTCAGCATGGAGACGAACACAGGGCTCGATCTCATGACCTGAGCCAAAATCAAGAGTTGGACACTTAATGAACTGTGCCACCCAGGTGCCCTGTAAAAGAGTTTTTTTAAGGCAAAGATAAAAATCATTTTAATATTGAAGTCACTAGAGGTCCGTTTCATCCAAATAAATCTTCACTTAGATGTCCTCTAATACAGACCTAATCTCTATATATTAAAAACTGCATAACTTTAATAGTAGAGTATTTGATTTATTACATCGAAATGTATATTTACAAAAATAAACATCTTTTTTTTTTTACTTTAGTCCTTAAGAGTTGTAATTCACAAATAATTTATGGATGTTTGTCACCATCTTTATTGTAATAATATGTCATTCCCTATAAATTTCACATTCGTAATACAATGGTAGAAAAGGTACAGAAGATCTCTGGATGTATTTCTTAGAAAACTTACATTAATAACAACACTACAGATCTTCCCTAAGCTCCCTTATTTGGTGTTTCATGTCTAAGAGTGCGTCTAATCTGAAAACAAAACTGATCCGCAGAGACCTTGTAATTTATCTTTTTCCATGATTACAATTTCTAATCTAACAAGCAGCAGTTCAAATTGCACTCTGATCCAAATGATCAATAGCTGTGCGTGACCCGTTAGATGTGCGAAAAGTAAATCGTTTTTGGATAAGGGCTGTCCAAATGAAAAGCATATAATTACCATCTATTAACATATATTGAAGCCAATAACACAAAAATGCAAAATGTGTAACATACAACCTATCAGAATTCCAGTGACTATGATGTTAAGGTTAGATCTCATATTTTACATATGGATTAGTACCAAATTACGATTTATGTCTTTAAGTGTTTATTATTAATAAGGTTGACCTTAGGCTACACAATGGATAAATTTGTAAATAAAATACATTTAATTTCAGATTCCATCCTTTTTTGTATGTGTGTGCTTCCTTAACATAAAAGTTTCACTACCTATTATAGGAAGTAGTCATAGTCAATGAGTAAAAGGATAATTAAATCAGTTTGATAAGAAAATAATGCTAAACATCTAGCTTACTTTTCATGTTTTCCTGCAAATAAAAAGCTTATATAGTTGTAGATGCATAAAATTACATAAAGAAGAGAACTTATATAAAAATGAGTCCAATTTTCTACCCTCAGTGTCAGAGAGAATAGCAATGAGGTTCTCCAAACATCCCATGGTAACGCCTTCCAATATTTAACAATGCAGGTTTTGGAAATTTTTCTTCATGAAAACCTTAAATACCTAGTGTTCTAAGGTAAACCTAGACAAGTAACATTTTATGTCATATTTCTCAGTCTCCCTTGTGGCTGGGCTTTGTGACTGCACTCAGGACAGTGGGATGTAAGATAATGTAATCTACCTCCAGATCTGTCCTTCAAAACACCTAATGGATCCTCGAGGCATTCCACTGCTGTGATGAGATCACATGGTCCAAATGAAAAGCATATAATTACTTAGATAGGATGCAAGAGTATCACCCAGCTGCATGGACTTTACATGAGCCAAAAATAAATTTTTATTACAGTAAGCCTCTGAAGCTTCTGGGTGTGCCTATGATTGCATCATAGCCTGGCCTATTCGGGTTCATTTCAGGTATGAGCACAATGAGAAAAATTTTCCAACAGTCACTCCCATTTCCATCGTCTCCTGACTCAGGTTCTTCTTTCATTCAACAGTGTTGTAATTCAGGGTCAGCATCCTGTCCTCCTGTTCCTTAGATTTCTTTTTCTCCCTCCACACTTACAGATTTAGCCCCTAGTCTCTCCTCATTTGTATTTGTATCATTCTGTTTTCTCGGGATCCTAAATTTTAATTCTCAAGCCCCATTATTCCTCTTGCTCCAAAAGTAGGTTTGAGCAATTTGCTCTTTACATGTCTGTGCATCTTTGCATGGAGGGGATAATTCCCTCTTCTCACCATGCTCTGGAGATATGGAAGCCATCTTATGGGAGACATTATGTGTCTGTTTTTAACCTGGGCAGGACCAGAGGGGCAGAAAAGTCAAGTCTTCTCCTTCAATAGATTTCTCTCTTGTTGGAAAGAGGAGTATGAAGCTCTCTTTTCTGGTCTTCTTGGGGTAGGGCTAAGGCTCTTATCTAAAGTCACTGCCTTTGCTTCTCCTATGATTGTTCTACTGGTGAAGGTATTTCCAAAAAAGCCTATTAAAAATACAGGGAAATCTAAATAACTTCCACCTTCTAGTCCTAGTTTTAGTGCTTTAACCTTCTGAGTGAGTGCTTGAAGAGATTTCCCCATTTTCTTTGCATCAAGGCTCCTTTCTCTAACCTTTCTCTAAGTGATCATTTGATGAGATTTCCCCCACTTTCTCTGAAGTAAGATTCCACTTTTTTTCCCTATCTTTTCACACAGGAACCATTTCAACAAACCTGCCATGTAGAACTAAAGTCTTTCAAGCAAGATAAAGATTAGCCTGACCTTTCTTACATCAATTAATCAATATGGTTACACCACAGATTTACCTTTAACCTTGGTTTTTCCACAGTACAATATTAAAGCATGATTTGTGAGGTTGCTCCATTTTATATATGGTTAATAACAACCCTCTGTCTGTGGCTTTGATAAAGTGTCAGAGCACAACGCAACACAGGAGGGAAAGGAGGCTTTTATTGTCTTCATCAAAAACGGCTCTGTAAATCTAAGATTGGAGCAGCAATACGGCAAAGCTGGCTGACTGAAATTAACTGCTGGGCTCTGTTTGCAGATTCGAGCTGCTGGAATGGCCATTGTTTGGGAATGCTCTGAAGGGCTGAATCATTTGATCTGAATTTCAGATAGGAATATGTCATCTGTTGCCAGTGTCAATACCCTCTTCCTCAGTACTGAAGCTTATCCCCAAGACAAACAAGAAGGGTTTGCTCTACTCTATCCTGAACCCCCAATTGCCACTTTGCTTTCTGCCTTAATCTGTTTCACAGGTAAAGAATTTAGAGAAGGCAAAAATGCTGACGGATCTCCAAATATTGGTCAAGTCCCTTCACTGAATCCATTTAATGGCAGAAAACACTACCATTATGTCCTCTACCATTATGTCCCCAATGTGTTTAGCTGTTTGTCTCGGAAAAGAATTATAGAATCTCCTTTTGAATGTGCCATCCAGCTCTAATGCTTTACAAATGAGGAAACTGAGCCCCAGAAAATGACAGGTTCAGGCCCAGGATTCATAGAAACTTAGTGGCAGACTTACCTTAGAAATCAGTGCAGTTTCTCCCCCAAATGCCTAGCTAACACATTAGTTCTTAAGAATGCATTTAATTCTGTGATGGTATCTACAAACTTACCACTTCCACAGAAGCCAATAAAACTTCACGTGGAGTCTGTACATTTTCTTGGGGTTTGCTTGGCAGTGTTCCATTGTCACCTGGCCATCTGGAAGTTACCATCTTGAATCAGAAAAAAATTCTAATTATAGCTCTGCCACTTACTAGTTGTGTGACTTCTGCCTTACCACTACCTTAAAAAAATAAAACAGCCACCTCATGGGGCTGTCCAGAAGGTTGAAAAATTAATTCATATAAAGCACTGAAAACAGTATCTGGCACATGTAGTACAATACAAATGTTAGCTCTTATTATTCTTCCCATTCTTAGATTCTTCAGTGAATCTGGGGCATTTTATGTTATTTTTTTCCTTCATAAATCCTAAGTGTTCTATAATTCTTGATTCTTTTACAGTGGACATATTGTAGAGTTCCTCAAGTTCATTTTGAACATTCACATAGGGAGCATTTGGAAGAGGTGCCTTTTTTTATAAACTGAAAAACAAAAACAAATCACCAACATCTGTCATTGCACTCATATTCTGCTTCTTTTTGGGTGATTCACAAACACTTAAGCAATCTCACTCCCAGGACATGATGCCAGAGGTTGTTGAATGAATTTCACTTTACAGTAAACCTTTAAAGGATGCAAAGCACCACAGAATGTCAAGATCAAGTTCCCTGTGATCAGTGCACGAAGTGAACTTTATTATGGATTCTATGATGTTCCCAATGGCAATTTAATCATTCAGCTTCCTTTTAATAACAGAGCAGTACCTTTCTCTGGAACCTGGTTTGACCGATCATTAAAATGTGTCTGGTGTAGTCTAGGAACACTCGTAGATACTGTGAGATCCTAGGCTCTAATCACAGATTTGAGTTGACTATATTTGCTTTTCTTGCATTTAGCTAAATGAAACTTATTTTAAGGAAGTCTTTTTCAATAGTATGTGCCACTACTTAATAAAGTGCTGTTGATTCAAATATAAATTCATTTTTTATATGAAATTTGAAATTATATGATGGTTTAAATAATACAGAGTAAGGGTAAAATTAAGTGGAAAATCATGTGGTGCCAAACATAGTTTAGACTTACTCAGTTTCCGAATTGACGATGATTGTTTAAGGAATTAGCAGACCCTAAAGACATTATCTTCTTAGTGATTCCTGGATGCCATTATTTTTCAGCATTATTTTTCATTTCATTTTTCAGTGAGATTTGTATGAGTGTGTGTGTGTGTGTGTGTGTGTGTAAATGGTGTAATGCAGACTCCGTAGTATAATCCTTTTGCAAACTGGTCTAGAGTATTTGAAAGACAATACTATTATGGGAAATATGATATGAATTTTGTTTGACACAAAGCAATAACTATGTATTGTTTAGGGGGTTTGTTTTTGTTTTTTAAATAGGGACATACAATCACTATCAATTCTGTTCAGTATTCACCAAAACAAACCAATCAGACATATTTTGTATAGTTTTATCCCTGATGCCCAAGGAGACGGTGGCATTACACCTTGGCTACTCTGGCACTAACCACAGAGGGAGAAAGACTGAATGAGACTGAAGTCCAAGCTAGACACAAAAGTTAGGGGCTGTCAAGGCTTAACTGCCATAACCTTTTCCTTTCCTCTGTTTTAAGAATCTACCTAGAGGACTGTTTGTCATTCCCAGTTAGGACCAGGTTACCTTAGCAGATGAGTTCTGAAAACAACGAGCATGAAGTTTGAAAATAAAATTCAAGGATATTCTTAATAAGGTTATATACTGTTAATCCATGCTTTTCTGCCAAGTAGTGTCTCAAATGCCTCTTTGGGGATTTACTCTATTTCAGAAGAATGGAGAATATAAATATTTAAGTAGGTGGAGATTTTGTCATTGACCTAAGGAAGTTTACATTCTGTTTAGATAGTAGTCTTAGAAATGTTATTATTTTATAGAATGGATAGACACAGGAATGCAAAGAAAAGCAATAAAGTCACTTTTTTTTGGTCTAATGGAGTTCTCAAAGATTAAAAGGCATGATAACCATTACTGTAGGAGTGTGGAAATGGCCATTTTCAAACATTGCTAAAGGGAGTGTAAATTGCTCCTTTCCTTAAGGGAGGGAATTTGGCATTATATATTAAGAAACAGAGAAGTATATAAACACCAACTCATATGTTTTACTCCTAAGGAATTATCCTAAGGATGTAATTGGCCAAGTGCACAAAGGTGTATATGCAAGAGTCTATAGTTCATAAAAGTAAAAAATCTGAAACAATATAAATATCCAATAAGGGTTATTTTAATCAGATACCTACATAGCTGATAGAAATGATTATGTAGACATACACTAACCAATTTGGAAAGACATTTTGTATGATAATTAATTAAAAATACCACATTATAAACCAAACTGTGATACTGCTCTCAGAGGAAAAAATGAGTATATAGATAGGGATGAGTTGAAGATATGCACCAAAATGTTACTTGTGATTGTCTTTGAATATTGAGTATTCAGGAAATTTATATTTATTTCTACTTCCTAATGTTTTTATAATTAATATGTATTACTTGAGTATACATCTTTTTTAAAAAATTTAAAATGGGATATATTTTTGAAGGGAATTGACGGCATTTGGCGATATAATGATGTCATCATATTTACTTCAATTCACTGGAATGAAAATATTGTATCATGCCATCTGATTTGTATGCTATTGTTATGAACTTTTTAAAACAAAGGCTTTACCTTAAAGAAAGTGGAACTGCAAGAAGCAGGAAAGGGGGATGGAGAGAAGAGAGAGGGAGGGAATGATTTAATTTCATGTAACAGGGCTTTGCAGGCTTGAAACTGTCACATCTAAGTTGAACTCCTGGCTATTACTCTCGGGGTTTGTTTAAACTTGTAAGAACCACTTTTACTCCCTTACGTTTCAAGATTTTTATCTGTAAATTGAAAGTCATAGTATTATTCACAGGATTGTTATGAAGATTAAGTAAGAGGCATAAGTCAAAGTTGCCCTTCTCATAAAAGGTATGCAATAGATGCCTACAGTGAGCAGGTAACAGGTACGAGATGCAGAACTACACACTTTACATTATCACATTTGATTGTCACAATGACCCTATCACACAGGATTTTATCTCTATTTTTCAGATGAGGAAATAGGTTTGTCGAGAATTTAAGTAACCTGCTCAAAGCTAGAGGGCTGGAAAGAGGCAGGTGGAGACTGCCATGAAACTGCCCAAAATGGACGCTCCATATTAGATAGTGACAAACTAACTCAGTTCTTCTTTCCCTTCCCTCCAGAAAAGAGAAAAGCAGATCACTTAAACTCAAATGGTTTCTGAAAAATGTTTAGTCATTCAAATTCTCCATAAAACTCATTCCGCTCTATAAATTAGCCTTGAAAACATTCAGGTCCAGAGGAAAGATAGCTGAAAGACAACATATGCTATTTCCTATATATTCTTACAGAAACTTCCACTTCTGAAATAAATTTTTTCTGTATTATTTTCCATTGCAAATTTAATCTGATCCTTATACCCACACACCAACTATATTTCTCTGCAAATACTCTCTAATACCACCCAAAAGGATAACTTTCTGGTTTTTCTTGTGTCGTTTTCTTTTTCAATTCAACCTGTACTATATTACAATAGAATACTTTTTATCTCAGATATGTTTAGAAATAATGATGCTTCAAGAATACAGAAATCTCAACTACAAAATAACATGATTTAAAATAATAGACTTGAGGGGCGCCTGGTTGGCTCAGTCAGTTAAACGTCTGCCTTCAGCTCAGGTCATGATCCCAGGGTCCTGGGATGGAGCCCAGCTGAGCAGGGAGCCTGCTTCTCCCTCTCCCTCTGCCACTCTGCCTGCTTGTGCTCCCTCTCTCTCTTTCTCTCAAATAAATAAATAAAATATCTTAAAAAAATAATAGACTTGATTCAGGCCAAAAATATTGTTTGTAGTCTTATCAATTTTTCTTTCATTATACATTGTATATAAATATGTATAAGCATAATCACAATTCAGTGCTTTAAAAGGGCTGTTATATATCAGACAAATGACCAAGAACAATCACAACTAGGATATACCATGAAATATGACTGTGACACTACTGTTGGTAGGATATTCAGATGAAAGTCACTGTATGGGAATTTTAGAACTTATTAGGTCAACATGGTGCTATCAAACAGTTCCTCCCGCCTACAAAACTCACCATCACATGAACCACAGAAGTGTGTATTGTTAGAAAGAAGATCAATTAAAATCCTTTTAAGACACTGTGCATTAGGTGCTTCCGTTATTTAAACTTCTGGAAAAACACATTCTCTTCTCTTTCTGTTACTTTACTTACACTCTTCACACCATCTATAAACCCCATGCTACAATCCCTACACTTTCTGCATGTCAAAATTATACTCATCCTCTTTACACATGGCATTCCCTTCATGGAGAACTACTGGTGTCCTATTGCCTCGTGAACCAGATTTCTTCCTCCTCTGCACCTCCGCAGAGCAGCCTTATCTCTCACGTCATTTGGCATATTCTATCTTCCCTACAGGTCCACCATCCCTAGCCAGAAATTTGGAAATTTTAGAAAAGTAGTACCATAGCATCAACTGTGGACTACACAGCATGTCCAGCAGTGAGGTGCTCAGCAGTTGAAAAATGACCATATTAATAACATGATCTTCTTAATTGTACACTTAGAAGGCTACGTTTTCACCTGATGAAAGGAAGGGATCTATACACAAATAATCAAAGAGGAAAGCTGTCTTTACCCCAAAGCCAAAATCTCCTGTGTGAAGAGAAAAGGTTTCTTCAGAGAAATTTCAATGTGCTCAGAGACCTGGTATCTGGAGTCAGTCATTTCTTCCAAAGTAATCACTTGAGAAGAGATTGTCTAAGTTGAGAATCAGGGGGCTATGAAATCCCTTAGATCATACAACTTCATACAACAAAATAAACATGAGGCAAAAAGCTCTGTAAGTACGTAGACTAAGTCTTGCAACAATTGACAAATCACTAATAACAGATCTTTTGTTCCTTTTGCAAGCGGTCAAAAATGATGAATAATAGAATGCTATGCCAAGTCGACTAACAGCAAGTTCACGTGAGATCATTTAAAAGGAGAAAATGATGCTTGAAAAGGTCCCTGATGAGATTTGGCTTTTTCCTAAGAGGCTCTAGATGGCATTCTGCTGTAGCATTTTAAAAACCACTTTCCAAAATTGGGCACCCTCATTACCATGCATTACATTTGCACTCTCCACTTAGGCTGCTTTGAAAAAGAATGGCACCCCAGTTGTTTTTTTTTTTTTTTTACATTAAATGTGCCTTCTCTCACAGTTGATCTCTCCTTTTGTGACAGTCATTTTATTTCATAGCAACTTATTTCTTTGTCTCCATTTTACTGAATGTGTAGTTTTCAGATTATGCAACGACAGTCAATTTGGGTGTTGTGGATAGAGAAAACTGAGAGTTGACTGAAGGGTCCAGCTTCACTCACCCCCTCAAGCAGTCCAAAGTAAATAAATAAGCTCAGGGGCTTTTAGTGGGGTCATTTCCACCCAGGGCAAAATAGAGACACTGGAGAGTAAAGCCTGATGTTGTTTTTCTTTACATTCTGGTGGTTTTCTTTTTCTTTTTTTTTTTTAATTGGGTTAGATTATGTTGCAGACAGTAGATTAATTTTGCCAGGGCTAAAAGAAGTGAGATCATTCTTTGAGCCCTTGGATATAATGTGACCCCTACGCAGGATATCGCAGTGCCTAAACGTCAACTTCAGAGGTCTGGAACTAGATAGGAATTGCTACTTAAACACTGTACTCCAAAGAGACATAACTGTGACCAAAACATCCAATTTGTACTAATGTGGAGCTATCTTGGGGTTTCAAACTCATCTGTAACAAGCTTTATCTTGGACCACAAAACATCCTAGGCCTATTTCATTGGCTCCTCTCGAGCAAGATTTCATAGAAAAAAGGGGAAAATACATACAGAAGTCTTGTGTATATTTTAATCCATTCAAATATGTTATATTAATGTATTAAATATAAACATCAAATGTACTACTATAATGCACTGTAATACTCTATAATCATAATAAATATAATGATGTCAATATATTCAGTAAATAAATATGGATATAAACAACTGGGGTTGTGCTGGTATGCAAGTATCAGAAGTTAGTTATTTATACCATAACTTATTCTAGAATATGAACTACAGTGGCATTCCTCACCTACCTATGTCACCTAGTAACAAAAATCCAACAACAACAAAAAAACACAAAGAAAACAAACTGGGATTATTAATATATGTGGACAATTCACCTATTTGTTTTAGCTGTCTCTGAGGGAGTTGCTATGTCCTATAACATAACACAGCAGTTGATTCATGAGTAATCAAGAAAAGTTTAAATTATCCACTTTACATAAACACAACTAAGAAGTCAAAAGAATGTCCAATACAACTTATGACCATTTCTATGAAATTATTAAAGCAAAACACAGCAAGGGGCCAATTTCACCTGGAAAATCCATTAATGTAGAACACCTCATTCTTCAGTGATGTGTCATCATACTTACCTTACTTCACATATTTAAGATAATTCAGGGGAATTCTGAGAGGCTAAGGGAAATGATTAGTCTAAGATTCTTGAGAAGAAATGAGGTTTCAGGTTTTCAAATTAGGAAAGTAAAATCCTAAGAGTTCCCTTGAGGTGGATGTGAAGAGGGCACTTGGGTGTCATTCACAGAGCCTCTGAACTGCTGGAGTCAACCGGATCTTCCCTTAGAGAGACAGGCACCTGGAAGAGCTCTGATGCATGAGCCCTTCTCCCCTGGTCAGGAACTGGAGGCAGGTGATTCCCCTCATAACCCAAACACAGCTGACTGCTCCCCATCAGTGCCACACGGAGCTCCAGTCATCCATCATCACTGCCACAGAGCCCAGACCAGAGGAATGAGTGGGAAGAAAACCAGAGGCCCTGAGAGCATGTCCTACTTTCTCCACTAGTTACTGCGGGAAAAAGGCAATTCCATAGTAAATTCACTAATTCATCCAGGTATTAGAAAACGGATCTCATACTAATCCCAAGTGGGAAGGAGAAAAAGAAAGAATTTAACAATTATCTATCAAGTGTATACTATAATAACATTTATAATAATGATTTTGACTTTTCCCAGGTACTTTACATGGTTCTTTAAACCCATCATCTAATTTAATCTTTAAAATACCTACAAGGTGGGTATTATTATATCTACTTTACATATAAGAGAACTGAAACTTAGAAGGTTAAGAATTCTTGCCCAAGATCACAAAGTTAGTAAACTGGAAAATTGGGATTCAAACTGGTTCTATCGGATGGCAATAACCAGTAATGGTGAGATTACTCATAAATGGCGTGGTGGAGATGTGAGTCTCTGGTTTTGGGGTTTCTGTGTTGTTCTCTTTCTTTAACACTTCAGCCAGTATACCAGCTCCACTTTCTACATCATACACTCAGGAGTCCAAGAACATTAGAATGAGAAGGACTCCTTTGAGTTTTGACCCTTTGAGGGGATCACAGTCCCCACTGAGAATTAGATGAGTACTATGGTCCTTTGCCCCAGAAAAACATAAGTACATCAATCCTTGTTACTCACTGTACTTGTGTTCTATAAAGTCACCAGAGAAACTGAACTAGTGAATACTGAACCATTATGCCTAGGGGAAATACAAGGTTAGGTTTCCGTGAGCCTCTCCAGACACAACATTTTCAACAACCAATCAATACATAACCTTGTTTTATGTATGTCTGTGTTTAAGGAAACCACATTTAAATACATGTAGTTGATTCATTAACATTGAACCTACAACCAGCAGGACTATAACTCATGCCAGACTGATGCTTGTCTAACTAACACATGTATTTTCTCTGTAAGGCGCATCACGACCTTCTTGTGCTCAGCACTTTAGCACTATGGTTGGCAGGCATTTCAAACAGCACAATCACCAATAAAAAGCACAAAAAAATGTGAAAAATGTGGCACCGTACTGTGAAAAGGACACTTGTTTACAGTATGAGAGCTCAAATAAGACAGCGGAGCATCACCTGGATGGACCTCAGCTGGGTGTGTGTGTTGGGCAACTTAGAATTTTTTGCTGCTCTCTGCATGTCTGTGACTGACTACAGAAGCACTGCAAATACTGATTTAGGGCTTACAAAAACTTTTACTGAGTAGGCAAATTCACACATATAGAACCCATGGAGAGTAAGCATTGAATGTGTGCATGTAAGGTTTCCATTTAGTCCATAAGCTATACAGACTGTACCAGATCCACCCATTGTCCCCTTTAATACTTGTTATAGATCAACTCACTTTGCACATAGGTTCCTGAATATTGGGAGAACACTGGAGCATAAAAATGAACTATAGTTTTGAATAATAAAGAAAATGCAAGCAAGATTCCTAAAACAAGTGGCTCATACATATTAGTAAAACTGATTTTTTTTAAATTAAACAAATAAATTAAACTTTACTATTACTTGAAAGTTCAGGGAATATATGATGTTTGCTAGCTATACTATATTAACTCTTTAAAATCACCAGAATTACCTTCTGTTAATTTCTGCTCTATGCTTTAAAAGATAATTTTGTGCTTAAAATAATCTTACTTAGAGAAACTGAACTAGATTCTGATTAATAGTTAATTTTGGTGATAGGAGAAAGCAGAAATAACTGAATGCCTTTAACTCTGGTCTCCCAAACAATGCATTATTATACCAGTTAGCAGCACTCTCAACCAGAACAAGTTTGCCATTATAAGTTCTAGAAACCTGATCATGAACACATACAAACAAAGGACAATGTAGAATGCAAAGATGAAATCACTCACCCAAGGGGTCTCTAATCTCAGCAGATATAGGCATAAAGTAATAGGGAGTGCGGACATAGGCAAAAACAAACAAACAAACAAACAATAATTTCTCAAGGGCCACATTCTTTTTTACTTTTTGTCCCATTCCTCAGGCCAAGCAGTCAAGTGTTCAAATTCAAATGCATGCATGCGCATAAATACACACACAGAGATACAAATCATATAGCCCTGGGGAGCCTTCTGTCACCAATTTTACCTTCTGAAATCTTACCTATCATTGAGTCTTAGCCGCCTCTACAAAGCAATGCATAGTTATTCCCTACTCTGTCCATTTTAATCTCTACATTATTGACCTTATTATAAATATTTTTGGCTTGCCTCAAACTCAATACAAAATGGCAAGACCAAGGAGGACAGGGAAAGTGCCTCCTGTATCCTCATATGTGTCAGAGGCCCGATACATCTCACTGCTGTATCTTAACTTCTAGCATCATGCCAATCATGGACAAAGTAGTCAATAAAGATCTTTTGGACGAATGGATGAGCAAATGAACAAGAATGAATCAACTGCATAGTTCAATTATTCAGAGGACATCAACATGGCCAATTATACACACCAAAAGTTCCAGCTGGTATAATTCAGCTACACAACATTTACAGCATCCTAGACTTATGTTTATAATCAAATTCCAATTGCTATGAACCTGAATTAATTCATTCAACAAATATTCAATCAATATTTACTGAACACCTGGTCTGGGCAAGGCTCTGTGCTAAGAATCAGAATACAGCAGTGAACAGAGCAAGTATCAGGGCCCTTCTTAAAATGTAGAGATGAACATGAAAATAGGCTTCATTCAATGAGTGGTAATGAGTTCAAAGCCATGTTCTTTGGGCTATTCAAGAAACATTTTGATAAAACAGCTAGGAAATAAGTATCATGAAATAAAGTTATTTCACACTGGCTTTCTTGCAAGCCTTATCTGTAAAGACACTGTCTAATACAGTACATGCCAGAAGGGAAGTGAGAACACTCACCTGAGAAATCTTCTGTGCCATTCTTTCAGCCTGAGCACTGTTTATCTTGAAAACTTACTGCTCCTGGCCTTGCTCCAAGGCAAGCAATTCAATGATTCATTGAGATTTTACTCTTTGGGGATCAGTTTTAAGCAGCAATGGCAAACAGGCTATCCCAATAAAAACATGTCTTAAGGAAAGAAAATTCCATATATTTCTCCTTATAGACAGAAGTCTCATAAATTTTGGAGTTAAGAAATTCCTCTAT
This sequence comes from Neomonachus schauinslandi, assembly GCF_002201575.2. Lineage (NCBI taxonomy): Eukaryota > Metazoa > Chordata > Mammalia > Carnivora > Phocidae > Neomonachus > Neomonachus schauinslandi. The sequence goes on along the minus strand of NC_058405.1, from coordinate 113,829,897 downwards.
TCAAGTGGCACTGTCCAGATTTCTTAGAAACATGATGTCTGAGATGGAAAATGCAGACCTGCTCTTTAAAACTAAGAAATCATCCTACCTCTACATTTAGATTTATGCTTAAAATATAATTTTGGAGTGAACAGAGAAAAAGAACATGAATATTCCCATATTAAAGGAGACTGAGATAAATCAGAACAAACGGTGATTCCAGTTTCACTAGTCTTCTTTTTCACAACCCTTCTCTGCCCTCATGCCCTTCCCATGCAAACTGAATCAATTTCTTAAAGTATATGGTAAGACCCAAATGAGGGGGCTGCCATAACCCAGTCTTCAAAATATTAACAAATTGAATAGATTTAAATCTTTCTATAGCAAGATAAAACATATAAAATACCAGACATAGACCTTATAATAAAGAAAAAATGCTCTGTATTACAAATCACTCTAAACCAAAATACCAGTCTAAACAATTCTGTTTTCTAGCAAAATGTTATCCAAAACATTTCTCTTATAAAAAATAACAAAATAAACAAAATCCTTAGATGTGGGACAGTATATAACAACATTTTCTAAAGTTTGATTCCCTTATGTGAATAAAAATACACACTTTTCCTCAACTGATAGAATTATAATATTTTAATATTAAATTCTGTGGCATCCTTTATATTCTAAACTGAGTAAAAACATATATAAAATAAAAATTTGTTTACTTATGTACTGTTATAAAATATAATCTATTTATATATTAAAGATTGACATTCTTTCACTTAATCACTTGAATTTGTGATTCTACAAATGTATTTAGTTCAGAGAGTTCCCTAGAGATAAATGTCAGTCTATTTTTACTCATCTTGACAATACATATTCTACCTACATTGATAGTATGAATAATGTCATAACTATATACATGTTATGTACTTATAGAAAATTAGGAAAGATCATGTTATTTGACTAAGAGAAGAGTAAGATATAAATATCACTGACAACTTTCAAGAACTCAAAATATTACTACACACAAAACCATGATTCCCATGCTCAAATATAAAACATCCTAGAAGGTCTCAACTTATCTCAAACATTGTTCTAATACTCTCAGATCTTACCAAGATGAATGTATTTAACTTAAAGAAAAATTAAAAACCAGATGACACTTAATGCTTTTGACAGAAAGTAAGAAAAAAGGAGAATAGAACAAAATCTACTAAATGAATGTAGATGTTAAAATGGTCAAAAGAAAGCCAAGAATCTCAAACAAACTTGGACCAGCTATCATCCATTTCTATAGAGGACAGAACCAAAAATGGGCCAAATGAAATGGAAGTTATTTATGAGGGTTTTCCTGACTGTGAGATTTGCTAAACTCCCTAGCACTGAAGTAAGAAAAGGACTTTCTAGAGAAAATTCAAAATTGGGTAATATTTCACTGGTATAACATATGTGACTCTGCTTGAAGGATAGGAAATTGATAAGATAGTTATTCAGGTTTCCTTTTAATTCTGAAACTGTATAGCAACATATTCTTTAAGATTGCACAGAATGGCTGGTCATTTGGCTCTTTCAAGAATGGATATACATAGAAAGTGGGAAACAAATGCATTGAAGTCCATTTCTAAGACCTCTTTAATACTACTATGCAAATCGTTTACTTAGGTTTTCCAGATACTATCTTTTCTACCATTTCATTTATATGAAAAAAGAGAAACCCGCTATCCAGATCTGAGGATTTACTTTCAACACTACATGGCCCAGTTGTGGAACATTTAAGATAATTTACTACTTTGTACAGGTAATATATGCTCAAAGATTCTAACTCCTTTTAAAAAGTCATGTTTAATGCAGTGGGATTTTCTCTTATATTTTTGCCACCATCTCTACTGTTATGGCAGCTGGTCAGCTAATGATATTCACTTTAACTGTTTTTTATTGAACTGATCATACTTTAAAGATGGAGCATATGAAAGGTTATTGCTCACTCTCTAATGTTTGTTCTTTGTGATCATTATTGTTTTTAAATTTTAATTCCAGTATAGTTAACATATGGTGTTATACTAGTTTCAGGTGTACAATATAGTGATTCACCAATTCTATCCATTACTCAGTCCTCATCATGATAAGTGTACTCTTTAAGCCCCATCACCTATTTCACCCATCTCCCCAACCACCTCCCCTCTCATGTTTGTTCTTAATAACATTCAATGTTTCGTGCCTCCTCTATAAACCTTGCTCCATTTTTCATCAAACAATTTATTTTGATAAAATATAGAAAACTGTCCCAATGATTCATGTTACTCATTACATTTATAAATTATTCAACAGAGAAATAACAAAAACTCTATGAAGTATAATCTAAATTGAACTAAACACATCAAAATTAATGAATAGTTCATCCTTGATTTTTATTGTTTTTTCAATTGCTGCTTAATTAGAAAAATGCCATTATTCAGACTACAGATCCCTATCACTGTAAAATCCATGAGACCCTACAATAAAACTATTATTAACTTTAGACCCAATGATTACCTTCCGCAAGCCAACAATAATGAAGACTAAATTAATATTTCAGTAAGATTGAAAGTTGAGTTGCCTAAGATACAAACTTCAATGGAGGTACCAATAAATTTGCAAATGGTTTCTAAAATTTTCAACATTTATTTAAATCTTCTCAAAACCATTGTTTTACCTCGGTGGTTATTTGAAGGTGGATGATAGAAATTCAATTCAGTTAGATATAAATTCCAAAGAGAAGAAAATGTATTAGCTCTGAGTTCCACCTCTGCCTGGGACTATAGAAAGACACAAATGATGCAGGATCAAATCATCCCGTTATCATTATTTTGTGCAGGCCATCTTAAAATTGTTTGGGCTACAGAACCCATGAGAACTTCAAGGAATAGAGCCATAGAGAAGAAGAGTACCAAAATAAATTAAGTTCACTTTTACACCACTTGATTCATTAGCTCAGTCATATCAGCAAGACTTCCGCCCATTAAAATTAATTTTGTCCAGTTTACCCCATAACTTTGTAATGCTAGCAAAACTGTAAAGTGTTATCACAATGACATGTGATCTCTCTAAGAGTAGGTCACAATCCTTACATTTATACACTTATTGATATTATAATCTAATCCTAACAGAATGATTAAGCTTTTCTTTCTTGAAGTTCAGCAAATATTATACAGAAGCACAAGAAACTGGGAAACTGGTATGGAATATACCAAGTGAAATATAAATCCTCTATGGAAAAGTCAAGTGTATTCAGATCCATGTTTGGGGGCATCTGTATAATGAATACAGCAGGACCAGTTCCTATAACTCTGAAGTGTATTGTTCAACTATAACACAGTCTACAGCACACCAGATAGAACCTAAAATTTTTAGCCTCATACAACTTAACTAAGGTCAACTAAAAGCAGTTGTAAGCTATTATTACCTCCAGGTCCAAAACAGAGGTAAAAACCAAACCAAGATTTATCCAACCATGGTCTAGCTAAAATACATGTTAACAACATACAAACAACCTATAATTCTATATGTAAGAATCTACCGAAGGAAAGATCTCCCCCTCTAAAAGGCTTCAGTGTCACTGACTGAAAAAAAAAGGCATAATTTCATTATTTCCCTTGTTTAGCTTTTGTTTGTTTTTCTTCTGTCATGGAGGCAGCAAAAACAAATTATTTGGGGGAGCCAGTTTGGCTTCCATAGCAGCTGCACCAGTCAGACACATCACAGCACAAGATGAGATTGCCAAATGTTCATTGTTTAAATATGGCCCAATTTACTAGGGTCCAAGTTATAATTAGGTTTCTTCTTTGAATTTTAAAAGGAAAAAAGTGAAGACACAAACTCCTAATACGTATAATTAAGACTAGCAGCCTTAACCTAACAGGTTTTTAGAGACACTCTTACTGTCACTCTAAATACAGGTTTCCTGCTGAGAGCATAATTACAGTTTTTGTTGCACTTCATACTGTCTACCTCCTAGAGAGTTAACACTGTTTGTTATTAAAAGAAGACCTTGTCATATCGTGTTCACCTCTGCATATAATGTCTCTCATTGTTACTGCTTACCTTTTATCTCCTCTTCTGGTGTGAAGGGGCGGGGGAAGGCTAATGAACTACAGAGACTACAGAGACTGGGTAAATTTTAACAAGTTGGAGTTAATGGGGTATTTTCCCCCCTCTTCTTCCACCAAAAGGCAGCCTGTCTTCTCAATTTGACACACTTGCATTCTGAATCCATAGCTGCCTTTTCTTTATTATGCCTATAAATCAGGCTAGAATGAAAAGCAAACCCACAGAATTCTAACTACCTAAGCTAGAAGGGTGGGAAATTCCATTTCAAATTAAATAGCACAGTTTTAATCCATTAAACCTTTAGACTACATTTATATTTAACACCAAGGTGGTAGCCAAATCTTTTCTACTATCGACAGCAAGCGCTTTGAGCAAGTCTTGGGTAGCAAAGTACATTCAGTTTCCAAAGAGATTCTATAAAAACATAGTACTTTTTTTTTTTTAAGAACATGACCTACAGGGGATGTTTATTGGTGCTTTGATAACTACATATTTCCAGACATTCAGATAGAATGGCAGCAAATGCATTTCTTCTTCCACATATTTACCATTCTTAGTATTAAAGTCACTATGCAGTTTTGGCAGTTTTTAAACCTGTTTTGCATGTCTCACCAGGCTGTGACATCTCATTATGTGTTGTAACCTGCTCTGACAAGTCTGCATCAAAAAAGACTGCTTTGTAAGGTGGGATGTTTTTTCACTATCATTTTTTAATCTGTTAAAGCTTTAATCTATCAGAGAATGGAACATAGAGTTGTTCACAAAACTGTAAGACTTAAAAAGAAAATAAAACACAAGAATTTTAGATCGACAGAATTTGTTACTATCACTTTCTCTAAGGCACATTCAGCTATAATTATTTACTTGAAAAGAAAATAACGTATTTCTAATGATGATGATATGTAGTTAAATTTGAGGGTTTTTTTTTTTAATATCCTGAAGCAGGAACTTGACCATGATTTTCAGCCAGCTATGCTTCTTCTCTATATGCCAGAAAAGTAAATTTTAACATTTTAATGTATAAAATAATTTAGTGGAATGGTAATATAAATTAGGAAAGACCCATCGAATGGAAAATTCAAAGAGTAGTTGAAAGGAAGTACACTTATGTATACTGATAAAAAAGAGTTCCAAGATGTAGTGATAAGCAAAAAAAGCAAATTGCAGAATAGCATATGCTGTACAATTTTAAAAATACTCAAAACCATACTATTTAAACATGCACAGTTATGTATATTGATACCTATGTAAAAGCAGTTCTGGAAGGATACACAACATGTTGATAACACTGGTTACCTCTGGTAGAGGAAGTGAGACTGAGGCTGTATTAGTTTCCTATTGCCACTCTAACAAATTACCACAAACTTAATGGCTTAAAAAAAAACACATGAATTAATTACTTTACAGTTCTAGAGGTCAGAAGTCTAAAACCAATCTCAATGGACTTGAAGTCAAGGTGTTAGCAGGGCTGGTTCCTTCTGGAGTCTCTAAGGGGAGAATTTATTCCTTGCCTTGTCTGGCTTGTAGAGGCTACCTGCATTCCTTGGCTTATAGCCCCTTCCTTGAATCAGTTCAACCTCTTGCTTCCTTTGTCACATCTACTACTGACTTTGATCCTCCTGCCTCCCTCCCATAAGGACCCTTATCTTTACCTTGGGCCTATCTGAGTAATCCAAGATTATTGCTCCATCTCAAGATCTTCAGCCAAGCTCCTTTTACTGTGAAAGTGACTATCCACAGGACCCAGGAATCAGGACATGGACATCTCTGGGGAGGCCATTAATCAGCCTACTGCAGAGGCCAAAGGAGCCAGGAAGGATTTTAGCTTTTTTGTATGAGGTTGAAATTGTACTATTAGAATGTATTTATACATTAATCATGTAATTTACATAATTTAAAATAAAAACAAGAAAAATAATCTCATTTCTCACTTTTAAAAATGTTTGAGGTAGTTAGAAGAAAAAAGTCAAACCTCCTCTAGATATTTAGTTCTTCTCTTTTTATTTTTTCTTACCCCTCCAAATTTTCTATTCTTTTCCCTTCTACATTCTTTCCCTGGTTCTGTGCCTACATTGCAGGATTCCATACCCATATTACAAGCTTCATGATCATAGTTCATATCCTCCCCCCCAAAATATTACCCAATCTGAATTATGGTACAATTAGGCCAAGTATAACTACACATAGGATAAAGAATATGTCTTAATGCATTAAACAAATGTTAATTGAGCCCTACTATATGGAAGGAAATAGGCAAAGAACTAGGGATCTTGATATTAAAACCCTCACCTCTTGGAAAGTTCACTATCTAGTGAAGAAGAGAGATATGAAAACAAATAATTGTAATATCATATAAAATGGCATAATAGAAATATACACAATGGGCTATGGGAACTTGACAGAGAAATTAGTTCTACCTGAAGTGCCAGGTGATGAATGGGGAGGAGGAGGTGGTTAGAAAAAAATCACAGAGGAAGGCCTATCTGACCTGGACCTCTCTGAATGTCTCCACATTTTCCATCCTGTCTCATGGCGTGGGCCATCAGCCCTGAACTCTGCAGAAGGGTCACTCATCCCTATAATCCTGGCTAACATGACATGTCTGCTGATATTCAACTCACCTGCCTTCCATATCCTCTCCACTCAGGGTCACACAGGAATTTCTGGTTCTCACATACATAATACACAGAAACTCGGTGTCTTAAAAACCACTGAACTCCAACAGTCCTTCTGTTTATCCATGCTGTCCCCCTGAGTTTCCTGGGTGATAGAGGAACCTGCCAGGGAACTGAATCCTAGATTCCTAATCAAGAAGGAGGCAAAGGCCCCTTCTGTCCTTAGGTTTCCTGCTAGCTATCGGATGGTTCTAATTGTGGAGGAAAAAAATAAGAATTCTGAAAATCTGCCTTTTTCTATTCTATCTGTCTCACTCTTTCTCCCTCCCTGTCTTCTTTATTGAGCAACAAGCATTTTGGCCAAGCTTTAGTAGGGTTTAATCTTCTTGACTTTGAGAGGAAACCATATCATGTGTCTCCTTGTCTTGGTTCTTAATATGTTAAAATTTTAAAAACTTCTAAGCTGGCTTTAAGCCTATTGCTTTCCAAATACATCAAGTACCAGCTCCCTTCCTGCTCTGTTTGTGGTGTTAAACTTCCTATATCCTTCTGAGGCAGAAGGCTGTAAGGCAACATGATTTACTGGAGGATGGATCAATTCATGCAACCCTCATTCCAACTGCCCTCTAACAACATTAGGTGTTGGGGGAAAGACTAAAATCTACATTTCCCAGACTTCTTTTGTAGCTGGGGTTCTGGGTGAGATACAGATTCTGCCCATCTAATGCGCTGATATGCAACTTTGTCTCACACTGAGCTACCTGGGGAGAGAGGTCAAGAAGTCACGGCAAAGAAAGCATGTTCTGGAGATGGCAGTCATTGAAGTAGCTCTCTTATTTGGTAACTTCTTGATGGTAAATTACCAGAAGTGGTAAAGCTCTGGGGCAAGCAGCTGGGCTGGTGACAGCTTCCGAATCAAGCAGGAGCAACAGCTCCCTGAGCAGCCAGGGGCTTTAAGAAATCATTCCTGGGAGATGATTCACCCTTCCCAAGAACTTGCTAAGCTATATTCACACTTAAATCACTTGTGCTTAAAGTAGGCAGACTAGATTCCATTTTCTGCAACTAAGAATCCTGACCATACATGTATATGAATGAAGGGGGGTGGGGTCAAATGCTAGCCATTATCAGAGTTCTGAATAAATTTCTGTTTTGTTATTTGTTTTCATTTGGCTCCCTGTGACTCTTCTCTATGACTTAGAACTTTATGGGATGGAGTGCTGAAGTGATTGGTATCCACAAACTTCTACCACTCAAAGCTGGAACTCACTTGAGAGAGGATTTATTTCAACCCTCTGTTTTGTTGAAGATACTGATGTCCAAGCTTATAGAACCAACAAGTGGAGAAGCCCACACCAAAACTCAAATTTGCAGACTCTGAGCCCATTGTTATTCACCACACCAGCTAAAGACTTGGGTGAGTGAATTTAAGAGATTAGTTCTAGCCAGTGGATTGAACTCTCTGGTTTTCTATCCAGCCCACTTCACTGCTCCTATATATCCCACCTAACCCCTATAAATACTTGGGTTTCTGAGTTTTGATTTAAAAGATTTCTATGTAAAATATTCCAGTGAAAAAAAAATGCTCCTTTGGTAAAGCAAATCATGTATCTAAATTCTGTAGTTTGATATTCCTAAAAGCAGAACCCACTTAGGAAGAGGGCTTAGAATATAGGAAGGGTCTAAAAATATATTTTTCAAAGATTTAATTTATTTATTTAACAGAGAGAGAGCAACAGCAAGAGAGGGAACACAAGCAGGGGGAGTTGGAGAGGGAGAAGCAGGCTTCCTGCGGAGCAGGGAGCCCAATGTGGGGCTCAATCCCAGGACCCTGGGATCATGACCTGAGCCGAAGGCAGATGTTTAACGACTGAGCCACCCAGGCGCCCATAAAAATATTTTTTTATATAATCTTGTATCTTTAGCTATCCCAGCTTATAGTTAAAAAATGTACTGTTTGTTCTTAAGGATAGACTATAACAAGAACTCTCCAGAGCTGAGAAGTATTTCCTACTGAACAAGGCAGGTAATGCCCCCAGTTGGCAGAACTTGCCTTCTCTTCCATCTGGAATAGCAACACCAGTTTTGTCATCCCCAAAGGCACCATTCTGACACATCTCATTAATTTTTACAGGTCTTAACCCATAAGAATAAATGGTCTATGTTTCAATGTCTAAGTATTCACATAAAGAGAACAGAGTTTAACTTAAGTGTTATATATGCAATCTTGGACCCAGAAAAAAATATATATGCTGAAAGATATAAATTGCTTGAGGCGGTTATTTATTAAGCTTCTAAGCAAATATGTTGTAGCATAAGACACTCCAAATCTATTCGGAAGAAAAGTATAAAAGACTACCAAGCATTATTGCTAGCTTCTTATGCACAGTGTCATAATTCCAGCCCTTTTCGTGCCAGTATATTCCTGGTTTAGTTTAACTATACCCATCTATGGATGGGAAACTCAAAAAGAAAGTGGTTAAGTAATTCAAAATCCTCTCCCTATTGAGAACATTAAATCCTAAAAAATTCCAAAAGTCAGAATACAATAAAGTTGGTTCTGTGGCCATAATTAAATAACTGCTCATGAGGGAAAAATACAGCCAAACCACAATGTGACTCATTATTAAAAAGAGACACCAAAATCAAATAAGAAAATGCATATATAATCATAAATCAGATCCTAGCTCCAAAGTATTAACCATGTTTTCCAAAAATCTCTTTTAAAGAACTGTAATAATTAAGCAAATCAATTACCACCTCAGTACCTTATGCCCTTCCAGAATTTCACTTCTGGAAGTGAGTCAAGAAAAAAAGGAAATAATAAAAGCTAACATTTATTGAGTTTTTGCTAAATGCTAAGTGTTTTACCTGAGTTATCTAATTTTTTCCTCATAATAGCTATTATCATACACATTTTGCTGATGAGAGCAAAAAGGTTTGGGATATTTAAGTGAGCCACCTATGTCCACTCGAACAGTAAGGTATGAACCCCATCTATCTTCTCCGGAGCCCATGCTCAGAATCAGTATCCTTGACTGCCACCCTTGTGAGCAGCTTCATTATATAGTATTCTTCCAGAACAATAGCTATCTTAAGAAACATTCTAGTTTGGGGATTTTAAGATTTATCAAAAGAGACCAAATGAAGCCTGAGTGTTTTTGTACTGATAAACTCCCATTGGGCATGCAAAATTTTTACAGATTGTCTTCTCTGAAAAAGGCACATAAAAAAAGGCCTATAAGAGTGGAAGATGGAAAAAGCTTACAGAAAGCCTGAGCCACTCCTCATACACCCAATATATTATTTATGACCCTCCAGAAAAACAGAGTGAGAAGAAGAAAGCAGGTATTTTTTTTCTCCTAAAATTTTACTTAAGTTATCCATTTCTACATTTTATTTCAAAATAATGGGCTAATATACATCAGAAAACATTAGATAGACATTTCCTCTTATGAGTGAATTGACATAAGACAGGCTGCCCAGTGCAGGGTACTGGTCTGACTGGACAATAACTGAAAATTGACTGTAACTAAATCAGAATCCTTTCCTGAAATCTCCTTGTTGATTCTTCATACAGAGATTCCCACCATAAAAAGTATAAAACAAAGTGAAAAGAAAGTCAAAATAAAGTCTCCATTCAATTCTGTTTCAAACAATAATTGGCTTACATAATTAGTCTGTTAGTTAGAGTATTAAATGTCCACTGTAATGAGGAGCATAGTGGTATATCAGAAAGAAAGGTCAACTGTGGAGTTGAGTTCAAATCCCAACACTACTCCTGGGTAAATTAATTTATTTCAGTAATAAACTTTCTGGGTCTTGGTTTGTGTTACCAGCAAAATGGTAAGAACTCAGGTTTGTAAAAAATTAAGTGAGAAAATGTATATAAAAGACAGATTCTAGTCCTAAAGACACACTAGATTCCTCTGTAAATAGAAGTTCATAATATTCACTGGTATTAGGTGTATAGCAGTATGCTAGCAGTGTGGGGGGGTTAATAAATGAATAAGACATGGTTCCTGACCTTAAAGAACTTACAATCTAGATTAGGAAACAAAGCTAGCAGATATGAGAATATAACTATTGATAAGCATAGTAGTATTTGGAAGAAGTTGATTGATGTGGGGTAGAATAGTTGAGGAGGTTTATGGTGGACACATATGTTGACTGGGCATAGAAGGCTGAGGAAGATCGAAGATGTGACAACTCAATTATCCACTCCTATTTTTTTTTAAGATTTTATTTATTTTGGGGGGAGCATACAAGCTGGGTTGGGGGGCACAGAGGGAGAGGCAGACTTCCCGCTGAGAAGGGAGCCTGACATGGGGCTCTATCCCAGCACCCTGGGATCATAACCTGAGCCAAAGGCAGCCACTTAACTGACTGAGCCACCCAGGCACCCCTATCCACTCCCATTTTTAAACAAACTTTAAGAGGCAATGGTGACTCCATCTTCAAAACAAAAGACTCAATAAATAAAGGAACAGTGTTGACACAGTGGAATTCTACATATGATGTGCTTTAAACTTCCCTATTCAAAGTGTGGTTCACAGACCAATTGCGCTCAGAGTTTGTTGGATACGCAGATTCTTGGATCCCAACCCCGACCTACTAATCTGTATTTTTAACAAGATCCTGGGGTGATTTGTGTGTACGTTAAAGTTTAAGTAACACATCTGTAAACCACAAAAAAAAGCTCCAACGCAATGTTTTATATTTAAAAAAACACCAGGGTTTTAATTCACTTTAGAGATGATAAGTCCTATCCTGGAATATTCTCATTTATAAGATACAGATGATGATACATGCTCCTCAAGACTATTAATGAGGAAGAGGTGCCTGGGTGGCTCAGTTGGTTAAATGTCTAACTCTTGATTTCATCTCAGGTCACAATCTCAGGGGCCTACTTAAGATTCTCTCTCTCCAACTGCCCATCCCCCAACTCATGGGCATGCAGCTCTCTTTCTAAAAAAAAAAAAGAAAGAAAGAAAAAGACTGTTAATGAGGGTTAACCACAATAAACATACATAAAACCTACATTTTCTAATCCCACAAGGAAAAAAACATGTTTTTAAAATCTTTATATGCAGGGTGCCTGGGTGGCTCAGTCGGTTAAGCGTCTGCCTTTGGCTCAGGTCATGATCCCAGGGTCCTGGGACAGAGCCCCGCATCAGGCTCCCTGCTCAGCGGAAAGCCTGCTTCTCCCTCTCCCTCTCCCCCTGCTTGTGCTCTCTTGCTCTCTCTGTCAAATAAATAAATAAAATCTTTAAAAAAAAATCTTTATATCCTTCACCCTTAGCATACTGCTCCATATGTACTCCATATTCAAAAAATATGTATTAAATAAATGAATTAATAAATGAGTCAAAGGTTTTAGGAAGTGATCAAGGTCACTTTGAGATGGATGAGCACAGGATCATGAGTTAGGCCTTCAGACAAAGAATGCTAAAACTGGGGGGCACTTTTCAGATTAAAATGTGCATACTCATTTAGTTACAAGATCTTTTTATTGTTAAAGAAATAAAAATGTCATATAATAGTGAAACTTAAGTAATAAAATGTATTTGTTATAAAAAATTAGATTATCACTTATAATGTACTCACTAACCTTGTGTTAATTTAATTCAGTACTAAATGTACTATGGAGATTGTTTTAATTAAAACACTAGTTTTCTCCTGACAGACTCAAATTATGTAATGAGTTCATCTAAAGAATAAAATCCAAATATAGTTCAAAGCCTCACTCTTCGATACCCTCAAGAAGCATATACTCTAGTGGGGTTAGCGACAAATGCAATCAGCAATTAGAATGAAGAAAATGTCTTAATGTAAGGATGTTCTAAAGAACAGTGGTGTCAGTAACAAAAATGTTGTCTCCAGCTGCCCGCAAAAGGTGGGGAAGGCTACAGAGAGAAGAGGCTGAGCTAAGACTTGAAAAATGAGTGATGTGGCAGGTGGACTAGTGGGAGGAGGTACCACATGAGCAAAACATGGAAGAGAAGAGAAACAGCTTGCTCAGGAAGCTCCAGTTAGTTCAGTATTTCTGGAGTGGAAAGACGGACAGTAGCAGGAATAAAACAGGAGAGAGAGACAGGGATGACATAAAGATGACTTTACATACCACAGAAAAGTTTTACTTTTGAGGCTATGGGGGATCATTAAAAGAATTTGAATAGGGAATTAATACGATCACATTTCCACATGGGATAGGTCAATTTGGCAGCAATGAATTTAACTGATTGGGGCCGGGAGGGAGGGTACCAGGAGTGGAAGGAATAAATGGAATAAGACTAGAGACTGGTAAACAAGTAGAAGAATTAATCAACTGACATGGTGCCTTGAATTGTGTCAGTGATGGTCAAAAAGGACAAAAAAACCATAAAACAAATATTAACTAATTAATTCATGCTTTTTAAATTTCTAACCTTGATAACCTAGTGCAATGATTCTCAGAGCTGGCTACCACCTGGAGAGCTTTCCAAAAATATGGATCCTGTCTCCATACCCAAAACTTTTAACTTAATCGGTCTAGAGTGGGGAAATGCCATCCTAGTATGACATCATCCTGGCTGACTCCCAAGTCTAGTTGCACATTTAGAAACTTCTTTTTAAAAATACCATGCATCGGGCGCCTGGGTGGCTCAGTTGGTTAAGCGACTGCCTTCGGCTCAGGTCATGATCCCGGAGTCCCGGGATCGAGTCCCGCATCGGGCTCCCTGCTCGGCGGGGAGTCTGCTTCTCCCTCTGCCCCTCCCCCCTCTCATGTGCTCTCTCTCATTCTCTCTCTCTCAAATAAATAAATAAAATCTTAAAAATAAAAAATAAGGGCACCTGGGTGGCTCAGATGGTTAAGCGTCTGCCTTCGGCTCAGGTCATGATCCTGGAGTCCTGGGATCGAGTCCCGCATCGGGCTCCCTGCTCGGCAGGGAGTCTGCTTCTCCCTCTGACCCTCACCCTTCTCCTTCTCTCTCTCTCTGTCATTCTCTCTCTCTCAAAAATAAATTAAAAAATTAAAAAAAAAATACCATGCATCGCTCCCACTTCTCAGAGATTCTGATTAATTCATCTGAGGTAAGGTCTTTCGCATCAGGTGCTTTTAAAAGCTCCTATCTTATTCTAACATGAAGGTACAGTTCAAAACTACTACCAATCCTCTAAAGCAGAGAGGTTCTATACTTTGTCCACTTTTTTCAAAATTACTTCCCCTAAACCGACTCTTAACAATAACCATATCTTTTTTTTTATGTATTTGACAGAGAGAGAGACAGCGAGAGAGGGAACACAAGCAGGGGGAGTGGGAGTGGGAGAAGCAGGCTTCCCACTGAGCAGGGAGCCCGATGTGGGGCTTGATCCCAGGACCCTGGGATCATGACCTGAGCCGAAGGCAGACACTTAAGGACTGAGCCACCCAGGCACCCCAATAACCATGTCTTTTACTTGACTGAGACTATGGGGGTCTGATATAAGCAACATCAGCTTTTCTCTTCTTTCTCTCTTCCATCACTTTGATTTTTGATCAAGAAATGTCTCTATCATCTTAATTTCACCACCATCCTCATCTGGTTTACTGAAGATAAAGATAATAAAGCAAACTCCTTTCTAATCACAACCATGTGAAGTCTCTCTCACATTAAAAATAAAAACAAAACACAAAACAACCTTCCAAAAACTTTGCTAACTCTTGAGGCATCTCTCCATTGTTTCTTCACTTCAAAGCAAAACTTCTTTGATAAGAAGGTCACCTTATGACCAGGATTGGTATAATGATTGCTGATGATCGCTAACAACTTTGAAAAGCAGGAAAATCCAGAGAAATATTCTGTCCCAGAAACTCTAGTCAGGCCTTGGATGAAAGGCCCTCTACTTTACCAAGCAAAGTCAGACAGGGAAATCCAGCATTCTTGTACAAAAGGAGGGACTTCCATGTATTATATAAGGACAAAAAAAAATTGATCTGAAAAGAAGATAAATTCTTTTTTTTTTTTTTTAGAGAACACAAGCAGGCAGAGCAGCAGGCAGAGGGAGAGGGAGAAGCAGGCTCCCCACTGAGCAGGGAGCCTGATGTGGGGCTCGACCCCAGGACCCTGGGATCATGACCTGAGCCAAAGGCAGACACAGCCAACTGAGTCACCCAGATGCCCCAAGAAGATAAATTCTTATATACTAAACTACGAAAGGTGGGAGAGCAAATTCCAGGTATTTTTATACCATCAATATTGTATTAATTCAATAATCAAATTTGTTGTGATAACTCTGGTGCAAAATATATAGTCCAAGCTTGTAAATTTGGTTCAATAACAGCTAGGTACAATTGATACAGTAAATAAGATAAGGGCTGAATTATTGGTCATTGTTTAATATGACTTTAGAATAAATTTACTGGTAATTCAAGTAATTACATGACACATTTCAGTAGTTTCTGGGGGCAAGAAAAACAACACACTTAAAAATAGCCATATAGGAAAAATGCCCATCATATAGGCTCAAAGTAAATAGGAACAATGCCAAGGACTGGAGAAAGGACCTCACAAAAAAGTCCACTCATCTCTCTTGAAAGAGGTAGCAATATCTCTGGTTCACTAGACTTCAATGTTAAATCAATTGACTTAAGAGAAGAAAGATACAAGATAAGGAATATTTTAGTGATATACTGTGGCCTATCTCATGCTGGCATCTAGGAAGAATTTAAGGTGTTACCCCCCTTCCACCATCACTGTCAACATCAAACTGAACACACACTTTGACAATTTCACTTCCAGCAAGTAGAGCTCTAATAGGGGTACAAGAGTGTTGAGGACCAAGTAAATCTTTGGCTTGAGAATTAAGAAAGTAAAAGTAATTCTTCCTCAATTATCTTTTCTCTCATCCTTGGAAAGCTGAATTAGAAAACTGAAAGGAACCTATATGAAGAAGAATAAAGAATAAATAAATAAGAATAAAGCTTTACTTCAGTCTGAGGGAAGGATTCCTTAAGGATCCCTATAAGGCCAAATCCTGTTTACCATGATAAAGAAACATACAGACTTGGCTTAGCAGCAAGATTTAAACGTTTGCCTGGTGCAGATCTGAATATATTACCTGAAATCAAATGATTCCAATGGTTATTTTCAAGATTTAGATATGTGAGATCTTATATATATATCTAAGTTCTCAAGTAACTATTACTATTATCTCTTGAAGGACAACATAATTCCTAATTTATTAATTTCTCAATAATCATTTGTTGAAATAAAATTTTTTGGTCTTTGGTTGGTATGCCATAATCAGTAAAAACCTGCTTTAAAAATCCATGGAAGAATAAATGAAAATGCCCTTCAAAAAAATTGAATATTTGCATAAATACAATATATTCCTACTATTAGGTAGAATAGGATACTGTAACAATACATCCCACCAGGCAGTCGGGCTGCCGATTCACCAAGCTTCATTAAGAAACCAACAGATGGGCAACATAAAAAAACTGACATTTAGAAGATCTTGGTCTTTGCCTTTTGGCTCCCTGCTCTCAGGCCCAGAGTGTGGCCCTTAAATCTGTCTCCCCAAAAGACTGCAGGAAATGTCTGTGTGGTCAAACTGGTTCCATCATTGGTCTCATTCCAACAAAAGCTCATTAGTTTTACTTTTCCCTTTAGATTTGTGGGTTAGAGTTTTATTTGTTGCATAATAGAAGGCACTAAGTCTTGGCATTGAATCAGCAATGTATCCATTGCATTTTCTTTATTAAGTGGTGGTTCACTGTATGTCCTTAGACTTGGTTGTCATTCTAAACATTTATTAATTACTCTAATTATAATAACATACTAGTCATTCCATGTCTCTCATCTAGATAAAGTAAAAATGAACTAGTGCTCTAGGTTCAACTTTAAAAATCTAGACCCGCACTATCTAAAATGGTAACTTCTAGATACATTCAACTATTGAGCACTTGAAATATGACTAGTCCAAATTTGAAACGCGCTCTAAGCAAAAAACACACACCAGATTTCAAATACTTAGTACAAAAAAAGAATTTAGAATATCTCAAATTTTAAATTATTTCTTTGAAATGGTAATACTTTATGATTATATTGGATAAAATAAAATATATTCTTAAAATTAATGCCAACTGCTTTTTAATTTTTTTAATGGGGTGGTGACTACAAATTGGTGGTGGTGACTACAAATTTTAAATTATATATGTGGTTTACATTCTATTTCTAGTGGATAGCATTGATCTAGATGCTCAGAGTCATTCTAGAGATTTTCATTCTTAATGACTGAATAGTTTTACTAATTTAATTAATTTGAATTCACTCTTTTCTTACAGGTTTGTTTAAAATTTGTTTATTATCTTCTAGAGTTGACAAGAATATAAAAGATTAGTTAAATAAACCTATTAATGACCATTAATCATATTTAAATGGCACTGGCCTTGATCTTCCAAGAGCTTGGGAAGTCCTTTAAACACTTACATTAATGGCTTTGTTTCATGCCAAGTGATACTGAGTATTGAACCAGAAATGTTCTAATGCTGTTCTTGCCTAAGGTGACTGCCTCCACCAGTGCTCCACTAAACAGTGAGTGACACATAGTAGCCCAAGCACAGATACATGTGTTGGAAAAACATCATAGCACTTTTTTCAAAACAATGTTGTGAAATAGAATATAAGAAATTAGAAAAGTAGATCTGTTTCTACTACTTGTGACTTATTCTCAAACTCAGCTTTCAATATGTATATAGTATACTGTATGCATGAATGTATGATCACCTATTCATACATCAGAGGTATTTTTTAAAAAATGAGTGACCACTATATTTGTGACCTATAAAAAGAAAAGAAAACTTTTCTTAAGGAAACTGAAAGAAATAATGAGATGAAAAGCCCTAGTATTTAAAAAAAATTTTTTGAAAAAGCCACCCCTCCATGTCACTGGTTTTATCCATTGAATTGAAAAGCAAAAATCATAAGAAAACAGCTCACCCATGAGAAAATAACAATATCCTTCTGATCTGGAATATACAGCAAGGGCTTTATTAAATATCACTGAATCCAAAGGAAATATAGGCCTACAATGAGCCATTTGTGCAAAGGAAATAGAAGGCTGCAAAATCACATAGAGCATGCAAGCTGATAAAGACTCAAAAAAAGAATAGCTGCATTAGGAAAATTGTTCTGTATAATTTTCCTACTCTTCACTAAGGAAGTGTGTACTCTTTAGCTATAACAGGATATTCAAAAATGGGAGAAAATTATTTTTCTACAACATATGCTCCTAATAACAAGAAACTTAATAATAAGAAATCATTCAAAGGATTTAATAATGTAAAGATAGTATACTTAAAATAATGTAATCTTAAAGATACCTATGTGAAAAAGGCAATGAAGAGATAACTAAAGACTGCTCAACATTTGTGTGCAGAAGCACTTAGTATGATTCTATTTTTGCTCATCTTTAGACTTCCAATTTTCCAGATAGACAGACCAAAGCATTGAATTTAGTAAACTTGCTAAAATTAGAAACAGCCTGTAGAAGACCAGAACTAGAAGTAGATTAATATACAATTTTTTTATTAATTTTTCAGGCAGTTCTTTCCACATTCTCACTGTAAAACCACTATTCTTAGGGCAATATGAACGAATGGTTTTTACCAGATCTAACACAAAAGAAATAATCTTTTTTTACCTTTTTTTTTAAATTGAAGTGTAATTAACATATAGTGTTATATTACTTTCAGGTGTAAATGTAATAATTCATCAATTCTATACATTACTCAGTGCTCATCAAGATGAGTGTACTGTCAATCCCCTTTATCTATTTCACCCATCTTCCCACCCACCTCCCCTCATCGAGGACCACTTTGTTCTCTGTATTTAAGAGTCTGTTTTTTGTTTGCCTCTCTTTTCTTTGTTCATTTGTTTTGTTTCTTAAATTCTACCTATGAGTGAGATCATACGGTATTTGTCTTTGATTGACTTAGTATATTTAGCATTAAATCCTCTAGGTACACCAATGTTGTTGCAAATGACAAGATTTCATAACATGAAAGAAATAATCTTCTTAATAGAGAGCTCACTATAGAAAAGGTCCTTGAATCAAGTTTAGCTTTTAAGACGTTGTTCCACAAAATCATGCTAAACTTTTCCCCAAACTATGACTACTATTAGTTAATGATACACCCCTCAAAACACTGTATAAAATGTATACGATCATATATTTTTTAAAAATCAAAATGGGATGGGGCAACACATAATTTCCTAAAGTTTTCTTTCTAAGTATATCATAGACATTTCTTTTTCAGTACTTTATTCTTTTTCAATCCACATATTTTGCCACTCTATAAATGTCCCCAGGTTTCACCACCATATAATATCTATTTAGTATTTAGGTTATATACAATATTTCACTATTACAAACAATATTACAGCACTATTCTTTGGTTTATATTTTGCAACCTATATAAGAATTTCAGAAGAATAAATTCCTAGAAGCGGAACTTCTGAGTCAAAGATTATCACATTTTTGGGCTTTTGGCAGATATAGCAAAAATCACTCTCCAAATTACTTGGGCCAATCAATGTTCCCACCAGGAAAAAAGAGGAGGGCCTGTTTTCACATACCCTCACCAACACTGAGTGTTAAGAACTGTTTTAATCATACCTCATAGGAAAAGAACATATCTCAATTTTTACTCCACTTGGATTTTTTTCACAAATCAAAATTGAGAGGTTTTTTTTTCTTTTCTTTTTAATTTACCTTTTATTCTCTACTCTCTTGTTCAATTGGTCTTTCCTGATGCTCTCTGTGAAAAAGAGCAACAATAATAAAAGTTCTCTGTCTTGAGACAGAGTATACAGGGTATATTTGAAAACATTCATCTGATTCCAGGGACTGGCAAACATAATCCAGTGCTGGATATACTATGAATTCCAGAATTTTTTCTAACATCTTTGGTTTAGCTTTTCGGCAAACAAAGCAGAAATCAGTTTTATTCTATATAATGTTCCCTAGGAATAGGGAACATTTCAATTTGGCCTGTATCCAGCAAAAATTCAAAACTTTCAATATTATCCAATTTTTAATTTCAACTCACTATTTATATGATTTTGTCTTCGAACAATTTCTGTCTTTCATGAACAGAGATTCAAACCCAAAGAGAGATCCTTTTTTTTAATTTATACTTCAAAAGGAAACAAACAAAAAACAAGAGAAGTGCTTCAATATTGCCATGGAAATTGACATTCCTACTGTGCATCTTAGGACAACATGTGAGAGCTTTAGTGAAGCCTTTGAAGATTTAAAATGCATCAAATTAAAAACCATGTCCATTTAAATAAAGAGCTCTTCTGGCATCAATTCTGTTCACATTTCTGGTGGGGAAGTAAACGGCTTTTTTTAAGATATGAACACAGTTGGGGATAAAGATATTTTCTTTATAGGGACTATCTAGATATCTCACTGTTGGATATTAATGTTAAGATAAAAGTAAAGCAGATTAGTGCAATGGACATGACAAGGAAGTGAGCTACAAAGAGAAAACAATTTTCAGATTGCAAGAAATTGGAGTGCTACAGAATATCACCAAGTCTTAGGATTTGAAGACAACTTTAAAAGAGATCTAGTTCAACCACTTATCCATCTAACGCTTAGATCTTCTCCATGGGAGATTGGTCAAATGTTCACTCAATGTTTAAATACATGCAATGATAGGGAACATGTTACCTATTGAAGCAGCCCATTTAAACTCTGGAGCAGTCCCATTTAGCCATGACAATTAATTAGTAAGTCCTTCTTGGTATGTCCTGCTGAAATGTGTTTTCTTATACTTAATATTTATGGATTCTTACCTATACACTGGAATTATAAAAGAACTCTGTTTGGCTAATTCTACATCCATTCCCAACTGCTTCTTCCTTTCACCTTCCATCATACAGGCAGAAAAAGTAAGTAATTTTTCTGGTTTCCATTGCAGCTAAGGGATGCCAATGGAACCCAGTTATGACTAGTGAAACATAAGAAAAGTTTAAATGGGGGTTCTGGAAAAGCTTTTTTCATCAATTCCCCCTTCTTTCTGCCTTGACATAAACTTGATAAAGGTATAATTGCTATTTGCAACTAGCAATCACAGACACTGGCCCTTACATTCCTGAACCACTGAACACTAGCAACCACCTATCTTTACACTTCCTGTTACTGAAGAAAAGTAAACCCCATCAATTCTGAGGGATTTTAACTGAGGGTTTCTGATGCTTGCACCTGAAGACACACCTATTTAACACATATGCCATATGGTCACCCTGAAAGGTCAAATATTTATTCTATTTGATAATGCCTCGTATCTTAACAGAGGAAAAAAATATTTCAATAAACTGGCACAAGTAGCCATATTAAATATATTCTCACCTTCAAATGTCAACAATCTGGAATATATTATCATATTGGAACAATTTAAAACTATTAGGTAGACTACTCCCAAAAGTAAGGGAACTTAGTAAATGGAAGTTAGAGACCTCTGAATTCTGATGGAAGACCAATGAAGCAATTTATTCATTGTCCATGGTCAATTCTTTCTCTTCCCTGTCTTCTTTCTATTTCTATCTTACCTCACCTCCAAATTCACATTAAATTAAGATTTCTAAACCCTGCAAAGCCTGATAGAATGATCCAATTTGTTTTCTCTTCCTTTTTTTTTTTTCAAGTCTATCAGGACGTCAGTTTTCTGCAAATTACTTGCCACCATAGCTTAATCTCAAAAAGGAGTACTGAATTTCAGCTTTCCCAGGATCAACAAATGTGAGCCTCAAGTTGCAGTGTGATTTACAGATACTGATCTTCTTTAATCTTTTTAAACTAATAGCAAGATGTCCCCCCCAGAAATATGTCCAAAACTTGAACCTATTTTTCTAGATTTATTTAATGCATATTACCAATAATGCTATAAAAGAATTAGGAGCACTTGGGTGGCTCAGTCAGTTAAGTGTCCACCTTCAGCTCAGGTCATAATCCCAAGGTCCTGGGATCGAACCCCACGTTGGGCTCCCTGCTCATCATGGAACCTGCTTCTCCCTCTCCCTCTGCCCCCCCAGTCATGTTTGCTCTCTCTCTCCCTCTAGTGCTCTCTCAATAAATAAAATCTTTAAAAAAAAAATAAAAGAATTAATATAAGTAGTGTCTTACAGGAATTAAAAAACAAAAATACATAAAGTAAATCTAAATTTCTCCCCATAATTTATATCCAACTCAATTCTTTTAAAGAAAAACTATAGGCTGCGCGCGCCTGCGCAGTGGGGAGGGTCGTGCGCGCGCCGCGGCGCTGCGGGAAATCCCTCGGAGCGTGGTCGCGGCTGCTCGACCCCGGAGTGCCGCACCATGGCGGAGGAGGAGCTGGAGGCTCTGAGGAAACAGAGGCTGGCCGAACTGCAGGCGAAGCATGGGGATCCTGGCGATGCAGCACAACAGGAAGCAAAACACAGGGAAGCAGAAATGAGAAACAGTATCTTAGCCCAAGTCCTGGATCAGTCAGCCCGGGCCCGTTTAAGTAACTTAGCACTTGTAAAGCCCGAAAAAACTAAAGCAGTAGAGAATTACCTCATACAGATGGCAAGATATGGACAACTAAGTGGGAAGGTATCAGAACAAGGTTTAATAGAAATCCTTGAAAAAGTAAGCCAACAAACAGAAAAGAAAACCACAGTTAAATTTAACAGAAGAAAAGTCATGGACTCTGATGAAGAGAACGATTATTGAAATTTAAGATGTTTAGAGACTGGAACTTAATGGAACAGTTCTAGGACAGATAAGACTGGGTAGAAGTGAAGATCTGATTGTTTACTTTGTTTATTGTCTATATATGCCTTTTAAAAAAATAAACTTGTTATAGAAAATAAAACAAAAAAAAAAAAAAGAAAAACTATAATTGTAGTTACAGAATTTGTATTTATCAATTGCACAACTACATTTCTTTTCTTTTCTTTTTTTTTTTTTTAATAGAGAGAGAGAGGGTGGAGAGGGTCAGATGGAGAGGGAGAGAGAGAATCTTAAGCCCCATGTGGGGCTCGATCTCACAAACCTGAGATCACAACTTGAGTTGAAATCAAAAGTTGGACAGTTAACCAACTGAGCCACCCAAGTGCCCCTATAAATTGTATTTCTGAGTCAGTCAGCAGGACTGATCATATATCTTCCATCTACTTCGAAGAAAACTTCTAAGGAAGATAGTAAAATAGTTAACAGAATGAACTTCGGCAAAAGTAAGGTCCGAGTTTGAATCTGGATTTTGCCCCAATATGAACTGACTGATACGGGACAAATTACTTAACTCCGTGTGTCTTCATCATCATTAAAGAGAGAATAATCATATCTAAACCTCATAGGTTTATTATGGGGAAAATTTAAGATGTGTGTGTATGTATGTATGTCTGAATGCTGCAATCCATCTCCATCTCATCCCTGCCCCATTCATGACAAGTTTATCACAGAGGGGCCCTCAGTCAAATCCATCTCTGGGACAAGAGATAATGTGTCCTACAGTGAGGTCCTTCTCAGACACAAGGGATGTCATTATCATTAAAAGGGCTTGTGAAACATTTACAGTGAGCTATTCAATAATTTTTGTTGGGCTTCTCTGAAATATGATTACACTTAGGAAATTTTAAGAACTTATTAGGACATCTTCATATAAGAACTATGGGATTTTCTTTACACAGAGAAACTTTCTGTGGGAGTCATGATTGTTTATTGCATTGATTTTTCATTTTTTATAAACCCCTGTGTGGACTTGATATGTTGGAATAAAGATATCTCTGAAATGGGTAATTCTCACTTCAAAAATAAATGGCTGCTGTTATGGAGTTGTTCTTATAGATTAATGTAAAAGACAGATATGTTTAAAAGGCGATTTAAAATTAATTTGGGGCAATTCTAAAAGGAAAATAATTAAATAATGTGTTTCTAGATCCTTCCCTAAAACATACAAATCTTCCATTTTGTATAGTGGGATTTTTTTTCAGAAAACTAGATACATAAATGAAAATCTTTGGAAATATAATGAAATCTTTATGTTTCGGGGGGGCAACATTACCCTTGAAATATGATGATAAAGCTGAGAATGGTTTTATTTAAAAAAACTCAACTATAAGTTATTCACACTAACAAAGAAAAATACTGATTGAATAATTTTTTAAGTATGCAAACAAAAAATAATTCACAGATATTTCCAAGTGAGAACATGGAAACAAGGTAAGAAGGAAAAGGGAAATAAATTACAATGCCCAACTTTGCCTTCGCTAGTCAAGTAAACCAGTGCTGTTTCAAGAAGGCAAAAGATAGTCCCTTCTCAGGGCCCTATTTGATTCTAACTGCTTTCTAAGTTTACTCCTGTTAGTTCCTTATGGAAAATTCAAAGTGGATAGAATACAGCAAGCTTTTTTTTCTTAAATACTACTTTTATTTATTTATTTTTAAAGATTTTATTTATTTATATGACAGAGAGAGACAGCGAGAACAGGAACACAAGCAGGGGGAGTGGGAGAGGGAGAAGCAGGCTTCCCACTGAGCAGGGAGCCCGATGTGGGACTCGATCCCAGGACCCTGGGATCATGACCTGAGCCGAAGGCAGACGCTTAACGACTGAGCCACCCAGGCGCCCTCTTAAATACTACTTTTAGACAGACCTTTGCTTTCCACTTTACCACAGACTCCATCATCCCCTATTACTCATAACCCCATTCTGATTTAAACCTTTATTTATTCAGCCTGGTCTCTGCAGACATGTGATTTGGGACTCCTCTCCAACATTTCCCCCACCCAGCCAAACTGTTCTATTAACTATCCCAGAACACTGTTCACTCCATAATTCCACTCTCAAGTAGCCCCCCCCTCATTTCCTCTTTGCCTGTCTAAATTCCATTTCTCCATAAAATCCATTCATATGACAACCCCTTCATAAAGGGGTTACAGTAATTATTATTTATGAGCAGTAGTGTACCGGTATGTTTAATAAGTGGCTCTCCCTGGAAAAGAGGGAAATCATTGATCTGCAGTGTTTGCCAATTTCTGTGGTATAAATTTTCCTACCATGGCATTGTCAATTTCAAAACTTATAGTTGGAAAGGTGCCCACAATCTGCTCTCGAGAGCTGATGAGAACCAGCTCCAGTATACGATTATTTTATCAGACTAAGTGTTTCAGTGCTTTGTAATGCCACATTAAGGCATTTTTAAGAGAGATGAGATCTTATAGTAGAAGCAAGCAGCATGGAGCAGAAGTAAAAAGAACTGGGTTCTAGCTCTAGCTCTACCATTACCTAACTAGGTGACTCTAAAGCCACTTAACCACTTTGGGTCTCAGTTCTCTCACCTATAAAATAACAAGAGCACAAACTTTCTAACTAAATAACTTTCTAACATTAACAGGTCTATGATTGTATGTAACCCCTCATATCACCATGTCTTTTATCACCCACCTCAACTGAAATCTTTAGAGTAGGCTGTGCCATACATATTATGTCCTCAATACACCAAGCACAGTGCCTTGCACTTAGCAGGTGCTCCACAAATAGTTTTTGAGTAAATGATTTACCTGGGTGACTGGAGTAGCCTGGGTATATGATGGGTTAATGAAGACAATGGAGTGTGGGATTCTATCAGCATAAGGAGACAAGATCAAGAGATTAATTTGAAGAATAATTTTCTCTGTGAATATAGACATTTTCTAGGTTGGTTACAGATGAATAGGAAGCACTGTATAAATACACACCATGTCTGTTCCTTCCCTCCTTTTCAGGAGCCACTCTGAACAGGCACCAAGCTGTCCTCATTTGACAGTGTCTCCTAGTAGAAATTTCCCTTCCCCACCATCATTTTTCTATTCTCAAGATCACACTAAACTGTATCTTTAGCATTTTTTAATCATTTGTATTTTTCCCATCATATATTTGCCAGATTTATCTCAGAGAATATCTTTTCCACCAGTTTCTTTCTTTCCATTTTTCTCATAATGCTACTTGTGATTTTAAAGAACTTGAATTGGGACACTATTGTTTATACTCATATAGCAAAGTACAAGAAGACTATATGTATTGAAGTAAAATTGAACATTTGACAGAATGATAAATGAGATTCTTTCTATTTCAGTTTTAGCCAGGGTGCCAAAGGCCTAGGTATATTACAGTGAGGTAGGAAGAGCCCCATGCAGAATTGCTAAGACTGTAAAACCACTTCTGCCAGCATTAATAATCTCCGAGCAATAAAACTCTTGAGTTGGAAGAACTGGAGAAGAATTCTTTGGAGAGAGTTATTGCAGGTATTGTTGCCCCAAGGGAGAAAGACTACGTCTTTGCTTTAAGTCAAGTGAGAGCAAATTCAAAGGGATACTTGGAGAGTTTGACAAGTATCTCCCAGAGTTTAAGTGCTGGGATAAGAGGCTATGACTAGACTGGAGCAATGCAGAAAGACAAGACTCAGGTTTTCTGTAGATAGCATGTGGGCTACACAGGAGGGAACAAACCTAGAGCCATTTTGATAGAACTGTCTAGAGAGACAAAGTGACTCAAGAGATGGATAGCCACCAGAAGTACAGGAAGTGAGGACAATGTCAAAAGCAACCAACTGCTTAAAGTATCACCTATTTCACAGGAATTGAAGTTATCGTTGAGGGTCCCAGAAGGGAAATCATCCCAAAAATACCGGATGAAAGAGTCTGCTTTGAACACCTATGAAGTCAAAACCAAATCACATCAGTAAGATCTCTATTGCCCCCTTATCTATCTTCCTTCATCCCACTCCAATGCCGGAAGGGCCAGAAACCATAGGTAGAGAATGGAAGAGATGTCACTTCCCATATGGATGCACACACACGTGTGCATGCACACACATACCCACACACATACACTCCAGGCTTCCAATCCTTGGTCAGGCCTTGGATTACGATGGAATAAAATTTAAAGAGGACAATAAGTTTGGATTATTATATTGAACTGTATTCTTTGAAGCTGGAGAACTGTTAACTATCAGAAAGTAATTTAAAAAGTTATGAGTTCTTCAATTCTGTTATCCCTCTATTTTGCCTAATTACCAATATTAAGACTGTGTTTTTTCTATTGCCTTTCACTGAAAGTACACAGTGTATTTCTACTCCCTTTAGATTTTTAAGTGAGCTAGTCCTAGGACGTGGAACATTTATTCTTTATAAAGGAAAATGTGTGCATCATTCCAAAAATCAATGGTTGGGACTCAATCCTTTTGGAGATTGAGTTTTCCTGCAATGTGCTTACTCTAGTGGGGATTGTCCAGGTAAGGCTAAAATAAAAATCTTTATTCAAAATGATAATCTTTGTACAGAACTTGTATATGGATCTCAAATCTCTCAAAGGATGTAGATGTTTCCCCTAGCAGGTCTGGCACAGGGATAAGAGAAACTCATTGTTCCATCTGTATTAATTTGTCATGGTGTGTACAGTCATGTACCCAGGATAGAAATGGCACAAGCAAAGACTTTCAGACTGACTGTCTCTCGGGGGCTCAAGACACCATATTCACAGAGTTAATAAAGATATATTCTAAGAATTATGAACCTGCCCATTATTTTTCTGGAACAGCAGCCAAAACCAATAGCAAAAAAATGACTGAATGCTGCCAGGATGGCAGGCATTCTTTACTACATTTCATGCCAATTACTTCCTTTCACATGACAAGCAGGCATTAATTTTCAACTCCTGACCTATATTTCACATATCTGGGTTTCAGACCAAAAGAAACACTAGCTATCATAAAAATGCTACAACAGCCTGCCACAAGATGAGGAATCCCTTTAGGCTCCCAGCCAACAAGTTTGATTTGAGTCTGCAAAACTTTTATAGAGTAGAAAGGTGAGGTAGGAGAAAAAGAGGGTGACTGTCCTCCCTTCCTTAAGAAGTCTTATTTATCACAATATCTACCACATTCAGAGTGGTAAAAAGAAATGATGGAAATAATAATCCAGTGTTTACTTGTCTCCATGGTGTCTCAGGGGCCAGCAGACTATGTCCTTGGCTGTTTCCCCTCTCTCAAGCACATTCTAATCATTCAAGTAAAACCTCCAAAAAAAAAAAAAGAAAAAAGTATCCTGCCTGCCTGAAATATTCCAAAGACATGGGATTGGAATAGAGAACACTCCAGAGAAAAACCTTATGATAGAGGGTGGCTTTTGGAGGATGTCATTGCCAAAGGCATTTATAGTGGCTGAGCAGGGATTTGAGTGTGATGGTGCACAGCCACTAAATGGTTCCCTAGGGGCACTGAAAAAGACAAAGTAATATCCAAAAGTGCCCAACATCTTTCCAGGGGTAACTTTTTCAGAGTAAGAATTTAACTCTGTGAAGACTCACAATGAGTTTAACTAAAAAAATGTAGTGAAGATACATACATTCCCAGCCCCATAAAGCAAACCCCAAATGCAAAAAAGAACCACCAGATCACAAAACATTCTCAGATTATAGCCAAGTTCCAGATGGATATCAAGATCCAGAGAGATTTAATTTAATTTTCTAGTACAACAAAATAAGTCAAGAAATAGGGGTTTAAATGAAATTCTTTTTGCCTCACAATCATACCAAGTGCTTAAATAAGTCACTGTCAAACTCCATTGTTTCAAAATTATATTACTGTTTCTAGGCATAATAAGAGAAACATGGGGAAAAGGGACAGGAGGCTTATTACATTGTTATTCAAAGTAGCCTCCAGAATCTTTCTGCACTTCATTCATTCACTTCAATTATTCATTCATTCACAAATATGTATTAACTACTACATTCCAGGTACTGGGCAAGTAGCTGGGGTTGCAACTGTGAACAAGATCCATAAGACTCCTGTCTTCATGGAGAGTCAGAAGAGAGGCCAATTGTACTCTGGGCAACAGACAAGCTGTAGCCAAGCCAAAGCCCTGGGACTACCCTCTGACATACTTTAGTTGAGGTGACCAACCTGTGTAGAAAGCAAGAATTCTTTGCTTTACCATTAGCCTAATATGTGATCTCAAACAACTCATGAATACGTTCTGGCCCCCAATTTGCCATCATTGCCATGAGACAATGACACCTGTTTTACACCTACTGTATATGGAGCTCAAGAAAATAAAGCTCTAAGAAAATAAAGCTTTATAAAGTACTGTATAAATATCTAAATTACAAATATTAGAAAACATTTGCATGTTAAGAGATAGCATTCTACTTGTTACCTAACTCAAGTCTAACAAAAAACACATGCTGTCAGAGATGAGAGCCAAAAGAGGGAACGAAGTGGTGGCTGTAAATAAACATTTATATAATGCCTCCTGAAGAATATAATACTGAGTTCTGTATAAGGTCACAAGCTAGGACATAGCAATGTTTTTCACAGAGTTTTACTTAAATTACTCACAAACTATGTAAGAAAAAGAATATGCATATTTTCCATTAATACCTTCCAGAATTTTAAAAAAATAAGGGAAATAAGACAAACGGGCTTTTTATGAATGAAAATGGTTTTCTTTAAAATATAAATAGATTTATTTCAGTTACTATTCAATGACTCTAGGGAAAGAGGGTAGAGGAATAATCCATGAACTTTATTTTTTTATTTTGGTGGAGTTTTCTCCCCTTCTCTTCCCTGCTGTCTACCAAAGGAAAGGAGCCAAGAATTATGAGTTGGGTGTGCTTTTTCATTCTTCCATAATTCAATCATATGTTTTCCAACTGAAAAGGGGGCAAGTTCTTCTTCAGCTATGATCCAGAATGATCACTTTTAGTTTCAAAGAGGATGATTAAAAGCAAGTAAATACACAGTGGGTGTACAGTTATAGTCACAAAGAGGGTTTTTTTCCTACATCTAAAACATAAATCAAAATATTTTGAGTGGCTTTACCTTTAGGTAAAAAATGTATTTTTTAAAGGAGTGTGCAAAAAAAGTAAGTCATAGATGGGTTTATTGGGTTCCTTATGGCAACAAGTATCTAGGAGTTATTTTTAGAAAATGAGGACAATGGGTTTAAATCCAAAGCCACTGAGGAATCAAAACCTGCTACTGTAGGAGCAAAGAGATTGTCATTGGATGTTTTAGCACAAGAGGCACGGGGAATACACTGCAGTTCATCAAGACTGGTTTCCTGGTCTCCAAGTCCTGGCACACATATATGGGAAAGCTCTGACCCTTTTGTAAACAACTGACTCCCCCATCTTTGGTGTGGTGGGGCCCACCTAGCCCAGTAGCATACTTCTCATCTAGCCCCAGAATATTAACTTGGCATGAGATGATTTATCACCTAGTTATTGCAGGCATGGCAGGATAGCCACAAGGAGTAAATATTTGAATGCACTCTCACTCCAGGAAAGCATAGAAAAGGTAGAGAGGGTAAGTCCGTTATAAGCTTAAATACTTAATAAGATTTAATTCCAGCCCTTTGCCTACAGAAGTAAGAGAAGAGCAGAAAGAACTTCAAAGAAGCAATCAGAATACCACACACCAAAAAAAAAAAAAAAAAAAAAAAATCAGAGTTCTACACAGTTACAGAAAGGCTGCATTGAAGTAAGCTTTTAGTAAAGGTTGTCAAAAATCAAAAGTATCACTATGAAGGTACTATAAAAATACAAGAAAGAGGAAGACACTAGGCAGCTGGGTAATAGCCAACTCACAGAAAATGTCTTATAGAAACATCAGCATGAAGAGAAACTGTCTTAACCAAAATCATCTGATGGCTGAACTCTAGATGCCTTGTAAACAGGATCTTTGCCTTTATCTTCCTCCCAGCAGCTGACTGCAGTTTTGTTGGTTTAAATAAAAGCTAGATTTTTTTTTCCTACAGATTAAACATATATATTTGCTATTTGCATTTCTGAAATCTTTCTTTAGCCCTATAAGGCTCTGGTAACCATGAATACAACTACTACTATTGCTGTTACTATTACTACTACTACACACACACACACACACACTAAACACTGATACACACTCATATATCCAGGTCTTAAGAGAAGGAACACAATCTCTGATAAAAGAAAGTATAATCTTTCTTAAGGAGAATTTTTTTTTTTTTGGTTTATAAATAAGGCACAGTCTTGTCAGATGTCTTATATTTTTCAGCTGGTATCTCAGCTAGGCAACAAGGGATGTTAAGTATGATTTACCGGCACTAAATTTTAAATCTGCTGAATTCATGGAAGTTTACCCTAGGCCAGCAGTGTGCATGATACATAGGCACTGAGTACATTTTTGTTAAATGTGTTAATATAGTAAGACCAACCAGCAAACCTATTACTTAATTGAAGTTTTACCTTAATCATTTCTATAAATTAAAATAATATTTCCATTTTAATATTGTGAGTTGTGAGCAAATAAAAAAATACCTGCTTAGATTTCATAAATGTGTTAGGATTTCACACTATTCTCTTCCCCAGTGGCAGCCAAGCCTCAATCAATAATTGTATAGTGACATTTCAAATCCTCATATCTCAAGCTAACAAATAAAACCAGCAGGCTAAGAAGCAAATTTATTAAACATTATTTGAGGAATGCTTAAAAGATTGAAAGTATTTTTTCCTTCACCAATTCACCATTGGTATGATCTGAAAATGCCACCACAAATCTACTTAGTAGACTCAAAACACTCAAAGGCTCTGTTAATAAGCAAATGTTATAGGTATAACCTGAATTTTCTTATACCTTAACACAGGTGTGCTAAAATGCAGTTCTATTTAAAATAATAATTTAAATGTTCCCAGCTTATATGTCCACTTATTTTAGGTCCTCAGGCCTTCAGCAATCTCCACACACTGCTCCACTCCCCACCCCCTGCAAACTCCTTTCCAGTATTTCTTGGATTTTCAGAGGGCATCTCAGACCTGCCCTTAAATGACCATATTCCAGCTAGCTCCTGAAGTGATTTCAGACAGGTTCTGCCACCATTCCTAAAGTACCCCAGTCCTTAATAGAGCCCTCCAGAAATCAAATCTATGCAAGGAACCATGTCATAGCAAAGAGCACCTCACTTCCATTTTGATCCTAGGACTTACAGTGTTCTCCCTCTCTCTCCCACGTCCCTCTCTAACTTCCCTTTAAATTTTAGCAAGAGTCCCTCTGCTCTCCACGGAGCTCAGATGTTTCCAGCAGGGCTAGGGGACAGCTCTAGGTGACTGCAACCATGGTGCACACTGACCCAGCCCACCCCTCCCCAACCCCCAGCAGCCAAATCTCTCTTCTGAGAGTTCACCCAGCCTGGCTCCTTCTTCTCCCAAGACATTCTTCAGTGTTTGTGCAAATGTGCTTCTGGCAAATACAAGACAAAAATTCACCAAATATGCCTGGATTTCAGTCTCACATGAGACCATATTCACATATGAAAAGATGAAGAGATAAATATTAACACAATATCATCCACGAACACCATCATGAGAATTAGTCTTTTTTTCCAGCTTTACTGAGATACGATTAACAAAAATTGTACATATTTAAGGTGTACAACGTCATTTAATACGTGTGTACATTTGTGAAATGATCATCACAGTCAAGCTAATTAACACATGCATCACCTTATTTGTGTGTGTGTGTGCACACGTGTGTGTGTGGTGAGAACTTAATAGCTACTCTTAGCAACTTTCAATTATACAATATGTATTAGTTACTATAGTCCCCAGGCTGTACACTTATCCATCTTATAACTGAAAGTTTGTAGCCCTGCCCTTGGACCAACATCTCCCCATTTCCCTCATTTCCCAGCCCCTGGCAGCCACCATTTTATTCTCTGCTTTTATTCTAATAATTCTCCAATTCTCTAATCCTATTCTCTATTCCGAATTTGGCTTTTTTAGATTCCAAATATAAGTGAGATTATATAGTATTTGTCTTTCTGTGTCTGGCTTACTTCACTAAGCATAGTGTTCTCCAAATTCTTAGACCAGTTGACCGTTCAGCAGAGATTGGATCTCTGAATGATATGACAAATGAGATTTGATGAGCCAAGCAAAAGGGGAGAGGGACATAAAGGCTAAAAAATGATAAGCTGGAGGTCCTTGCCCAAAAGTCCCAGAAACCAGTGCCTTAGTTGGTGCCACTGCCACCTGAATGGCCACAGGCAGCCTGAAGATATTGGGCACACAGCAAGGGACACCTGGATGCAAAGAGCTAAAATGGGAATGGAAGGACACCAGAGATAAAACTAAATCAGATCTCAGTGTTTTTGAGAATCAGTCTTAGAAATAAATTATCAGGGCGTCTGGCTAGCTCAGTCAGTGGAGCATGTGACTCTTGATCTCAGAGTCATGAGTTCAACCCCCAAGCTGGGGACAGAGATTACATAAAAAATAAATAAAATTTCAAAAAGAAAGAAATAATGATCTTTTCCAATGAAATTCCACACAAAAGTTTAATATTTGTTATTGGTCTTCACTGTAACTGGCTCTGTTCCATCTTCAGCCAGTCATAGTATCAGTCTACATGACACCAAACAATCAGCCAATTCAGCCATAATCAAAACTCTACTTAACCAGCCAGCTGTTTTCTGTACATAACACCAAGCAATCAACTGGACTAATGATATGCCTGGAATGATGGAAAGACCAGATGTTTTGGCATTATGTAAATGTTAAGTGCCAGTTGAAAACAGGAGTGTTAGCTGTCACTTTACATGTAATCTTAAAATGATCCACCCTGCACTCTTCTCATGACTAGGACATAAACTCAACAAAGATCTAAGATACGCATGCACAAACACATGTACAAACATGCACTAAAAATGCTAGCTAGTGAGCATGTGTGTTATGGAACATGTCAGAGGGACAGGGGAAATAAATTACTTCACACAATCTCAATTTTATAAACTTTACTAAATGTGCCCCTTCCCTGCCTATTTGTGCTCTTCTCTGCCCTGTCCTGCCCTGCTCTCAATCTCAGGGAGCAACTTTTCCAGGCTCCTCTGCCCTCTAGCTTTAGTATATGGGAGACAGATGATGTCTCCACAAGCCATAGGTCTAGCCAATAGACCCTCCTTCTACAGTTCTAGTTCCTACCTGGAAACCCCAACTGCAGTCCCTCAAGTTCCCACATCACATGTGTAATCTGTTTCCTGGATGAAATTTTACCTACTGAGAGACCTAAAGTGACCTTTATTTCTCTGGCTGGACTCTGATACATAGGATAATCTGAAAAAGTATCTTCTGATCCTGCGATTTCAAGAACAATCTGAGGCCTATGACATAGCAGCCCAGGTGCTGAGTTCTCCTCACTCTCCTCTCCTTGTCAAGTGTTCCAACTAGGAGGAAAAAGAAGTAAATAAAAGTGACTTATCAAAGCCCAGTCCCACTCAAAGGTCCCTGCTGGTTCTTGAGACAGAACCCCCAAATCAAATGTTTGCAACACTGTCCAAAATCAGCAAACAATCCTTTCTGCCAGCCTCCACTCTCTTTATATCTGCAAATGGACATTTTTATTATTATTGTGGTAATAACACTAAACATGAGATTCACCTTCTTCAAGTTTTAAGTGTACAAGGCGCTGTTAACTATAGGCACAATGTTGTACGGCAGCTCTCCAGAATTTATGCATCTTGCATAATGGAAACTTTATACCTGTTGATTCATAATTTCCCCCTCCATGTGGCCCCTGGCAACCAATATTTCACTCTCTGATCCTATGACTTTGACTATTAGATGCCTCTCATAAGCAGAATCATGTAGTACTTATCCTTCTGTGACTGACTTATTTGACTTAGCATAACGTCCAAGGTTTATCCATGTCACATATTACAGAATTTCCTTTTTTTAACCTAATATTCCACTGTGTGTGTGTGTGTGTGTGTGTGTATATATATATATATATATATATATATATATATACATTTTCTGGATCCATTCATGATTCAGTGGATATTTAGGTAGCTCATCTTGGCTACTGTGAATAGTGCTTCAATGAACATGGGTATGCTAACATGTCCTCGAGATCATGATTTCAATTCTTTTGGATAAATACTCAGAAGTAGAATTGCTGAATCATATAATATTTCTAATTTCAATTTTTTTAAGGAACTTCCATATTGTTTTCCATAGCAAATGCACCATTCTGCATTCCCACCAACAATGTAAAGGGTTCTAATTTCTCTATAGCTTCACCAATGCTTGTTTTTTTGATAACAGCCATCCTAACATGTATGAGGTGATGCCTCATGGTTTTGATCTGCATTTTCCTGATGATTAGTAATATTGAGCATCTTTTCTTATATTTGTTAGCCATGTGTATTTCTTCTCTGGAATGCCTATTCAAGTCTTTAGTACATTTTTAAATCAGTATATTAGGGGTATTTTTGCTATTCAGTTGTAGGAATTCCTTACATATTTTAGAAATTAATTCCCTATCTGATATATGGTTTGCAAATATTTTCTCCTATTCTGTAAATTGCCTTTTCACTCTGTTGATTGTTTCCTTTGCTGTGCAGAAGCTTTTTAGTTTTTTGTAGTTCAAATCATCTATTTTGCTTTTGCTGCTTGTGTTTTGGTGTCATATCCAAAAAATCATCGCCATGACCAAAGTCACGAAGATTCCCCCTATATTTTCTTCTAGGAGTTTTACAGTTTCAGGTCGTAAGTCTCTAATTCACTTTTAGTTGATTTTTGTGTATGGTGTAAAAGTCCAATTTCAGTCTTTCACATGTGAATATTCAGTTTTCTCAACACCATTTGTTGGAAGAGACTATCCTTTCATCATTGTGTATTCTTGACACCTTTGTTGAAAATTAGTTGATAATACATGCATGGATTTATTTCTAGACTCTCTATTCTGCTCCATTGGTCTACATGTCTTTATGCCAGTACTACACTGTTTATTTTTTAAAGATTTATTTATTTGAGGGGAAAAGAGAGAGCAAGTAGGAGGAGGGGCAGAAGGAGAGGGAGAAAGAGAATCTCAAGCAGACTCCCCACTGAGCAAGGAGCCCAACTCAGGGCTCAATCTCATGACCCTGAGATCACAACCTGAGCTGAAACCAAGAGTCAGATGCTTAACTGACTGAGCTGCCCAGGTGCTCCTATACTGTTTTAATTAGTATAACTTTGTGTTATATTACAAAATCAAGAAGTATAATGTCTACAGCTTTGTTCTTTCTCAAGTTTGATTTGGTTATTCAGAGTGCTACATGATTCCATAAGAACTTTTAATTTTTTTTATATATATCTGTAAAAAATACCATTAGAATTTTTATAGGGATTGCAACAAATCTGCAGATCACTTTGGGTAGTATGGACATTTTAATATTAAGTCTTCCAATCCATGAACATAGGATGCTTTCCATATGTTTGTGACTATTTTAATTTCATTCATAAATTTTTTTTTAGTTCTCAGCATATGAGTCTTCACACTCCCTGATTAAGTTTATTCCTATGTATTTTACTCTTTTTATTGCTATTGTAAAGAGATTGTTTTCCTAATTTCCATTTCAAATAGTTGTTGTTAGTGTATGGAAATGCAACTGATTCTTGTATGTTGATTTTGTATCCTGAAATTTTACCGAATTCCTTTATTAGTTCTAACAATTTTTTCTAATGGAGTCTTTAGCATTTTCTCTATATAATCATGCCATTTGCAAACAAGGATGATTTAACTTGGACGACTTTTATTTTTCGTGTCTAATTTCTCTGGCTAGGACTTCCAGTACTACATTGGTTACAAGTGGTAAGAGTGGGCAACCTTGCCTTGTTCCTGGTCTTAAGAGGAAAAGCTCAGTTTTTCACTATTCAGTATGATATTAGCTGTGAACTTTTTATATACAACCTTTATTATATTCAAGTAATTTCCTTTTATTCCTAGTTTGTTGAGCGCTTTTATTATGAACATGTGTTGAATTTGGTCAAACCCATTTTCTGCATCCTACTGAGATGATCATGTAATTTTTGTCTTTTATTCTGTTAATATGGTATATCACATTAATCAAATTTTGTATGTTGAAACATCCTTGTTACCCAGGAATAAATTCCACTTGATCGTGGTGTATAATCATTGTAATCTGTTGTTGAATTCATTTTGGTAGTATTTTGTTGATGATTTTTGCATCTATATTCATTAGGGATATTGGCCTACAGTTTTCTTGTGATACCTTTATCTGATTTTGGTGTTAGAGTAATGCTGATCTCATAAAATGAATTTAGAAGTATTCCTCTTTAATTTTTTATGAGTTTGAGAGGATTGGTGTTAAATCTTCTTTAACTGTTTGGTAGAAATCACCAGTGAAGCCTCCAGGTCCTGGGCTTTCCTTTGTTGGAAGGTTTTTTACTACTGATTCAACCTTGTTAGGTTGTATGTTTCTAGGAATATATCCTTTATTTTTTTCAAGAATGTATCCATTTCTTCTAGGTTATCTAATCTGTTGGTGTATAACTGTTCATAACAATCTCTTAAGATCCTTTTGATTTCTGTGGCAACAGTTGTAATGCCTGCTCTTTCATGTCTGATTTTATTTGAGTCTTCTCTCTTTTTTCTTAGTCTAGCCAAAGCTCTGTCAATTTTGAGTATCTTTTCAAAATACCAATTCCCATTTTCATTAACTTTTTCTATTTCTACTTTCTATTCTCTATTTATCTCTGCTTGAATCTTTATTATTTCCTCCCTTCTTCTAAGTGTGGGGTTAATTTGTTCTTCTTTTTCTACTTCCTTGAGATGTAAGGGTAAGTTGTTTATTTGAGAACTTTCTTTTTGTTTAATGTAGTCTTACCACTAATAGTTTCCCTTAGTACTGCTTTTGGTACACCCTTTGGCTTTAGTATGTTGTGCTGTCATTTGTCTCCAGATATTTTCTAATTTTTCTTTGATTTATTCTTTGACTTATTGGTGGTTCAGGAGTATGTTGTTTAATTTTTTTCCAAATTATATTATTATATTTGAAGTGTCCAGAATAGGCAAATCCATAAAGATAAAAAGTAGATTAATGGTTGCTATGGGTTGGAAAGGGAAGAATAATGGCAAGTGACTGCTAACAGGTATGTAGTTTGTTTTGGAGTTGATTAAAATGTTCTAAAATTAGATAGGGATATTGTACAACTTTGTGTATACACAATAAATATTGAATCATATAGTTTATAAGGTTGAACTTCATGGTATATGGATTATAACTCAATAAAACTGCTATAAAAAAATCAGATGCCCTAGGGATTCAACTGCAAAAGATACTGAGCAGGATCAACCGGTGAAATAGAAGAAAAGACAGAGCAGCGTGGTATCACTGAGGCTGAGAGAAGAAAATAAGTGTTTTAAGAAATAGGGAATGGTCAACAATCTCAAATGCTGCTAAGCAACTGAATAAGAAGATAGTAAAATAACTGCTGGGGGTGTCTGTGTGGCTCAGTCAGTTAAGCGTCTGACTCCAGCTCAGGTCATGGTCTCAGGGTCCTGGGATGGAGCCCTGTATTGCTGGGCTCCAAGCTCAACAGGGAGTCTGCTTGTCCCTCTCCTTCTCCATCTGCCCCTCTCACTGCTCATGTTCTCTGTCTCTCTCGATAAATAAAATCTTTAAAATAAATAAATAAGTAAAGTGACTGCTGGATTTGATAATCAATGCCAATAAAAAAATAATATACTTGACTTCTCTTTGTGATCTTTATTAATGCAGTCTATTATTTCAAATTACCAATAATTCTTGCAAAATATGGCAAAAAGTATTACCTTTAAAGTATTTGTCAGCTTTCTAAATTTTATTTTCTTAGTCTAAATATTCATTGCCATACCTATAAAAAAACTTGATAAGGGTTGGAAGAAAATAACTAAGGACATATTTCAAAAATAGGATAAAAAGTTTAATAATGGAAATACAAAAAAAAATAATGAAATTAGAAGAAGACAGGAGTCAAACATTTGAATGTTAGGTATTCAATGAGAACAAAGGGAAATGCAGAGAAGAAAGTTATCAAAGAAAAAACTCAAGAAAATTTTCCAAAGTTAACGGACATGAGTTTCCAGATTGAAAGAGTGAAGTGAGTACAAAGGAAATTAAGCCACACAACAAATACCATCACTGTGAAATTTTAGAAGACAGTTGGGAAAAAACAAACAATCCAACCAAGGGTCCAGAAAGGAGGGAGAAAGCAATTTCCCACAAAGTTTCAAGAATCACAATGACCAAGAGAACACTGGAAGTAACGTCTTCAAAATTTTGAGGGGAAATTATGTGCAATCTAGAACTCTATATGCAGTAAAAGTGACAAAATGTGAAGGTAGAATAAAGACATTTTCAAAGGTATAAAAACAAAAAATTTTACTTGCCATGCAAAAGCTCAAAAAGCTACTGGAGAACTTGTTCCTCTGATAAAAGAGAGTAAACTAATAAGGAGGAGATACATAATTCAGGAAACAAAGAATATAACATAGGAAAGAGAAGGCTTGTGAGGGAAAATCCCAGGATGACAGCTTGCAACAGAGCTAGAGAGTAACTGCTCTAAGAGCAGAGCAAGCGAAAGGTAGCAGGAGAGATTCCTTCAAGAAGCTGAATCTGATAGAAACCTAATGTGCCTGAAAGTTTAGAGATGGTATTTCCACAATTAGGGAAGAGTTTGGTCTAGGATAGTGATAAAATCATAGAATGCCTTTTAAAAGAAAAACAACAATAAAACCAGACTCATCAACTTCAGAGAGAACAAAATGTTCAGAAAACGAAAACTGATCATGGTACACTACTTAGCTCATCCAAAATTAACAATTACATAGTCACAAAAATATAAGCCTTGACTACTTATCTAATCAAATAGCTATCGTGGGAGGTAGGTAAGACCAGAAGTGGACTGAGCATAGTCAAGGCAGGTGGCATTAAATCAATATCCTCCAGAGTAGTAAGACAAATACAGTTCTAAATATATTCTCCATCTGATGGGGCACCTGGGTGGCTCAGTCAGTTAAGCATCTGCCTTTGGCTCAGGTCATGATCCCAGCGTCCTGGGATCGAGCCCTGCATCAGGCTCCCTGCTCGGCGGGAAGCCTGCTTCTCCCTCTCCTTCTACCTGCTCCTCTACCTACTTGTGACCTCTCTCTCTGTGTCAAATAAATGAAATCTTTTTTAAAAAATATTTCCCATTTGAATGTCTCTTTTCATTGACTTTGTATATGCGAACAGTCTGTATCCCTATACTTATGACATAATGTTGAACATACAAGAGATGCTGAAAAAAACAGTTTATGGTAAATCAGTTACCTAAGTGCTTATTTATAAAGTGATTATATATTGACAGTCAGGCAATATGAAAATGTTTGACCTTAATTTTATGTAAAAGTGTCCTCAGATGTAGTTCTAGAGTGAAGAAAGTATCTTGAAAGATTTTGAACTACTTTTTGCAATTCAGCTTACACATTCTCCTCACAGAAAAACTATTCTTAATATAACATGCAAGAAAACATAATATTTTTTTAATTTAATTTAATTTGTTATGTTAGTCACCATACAATACATCATTAATTTTTGATGTAGTGATCCGTGATTAAGAAAACATAATACTTTAACACAATTAAAACTTTATATCATCTGTCCATGTTTGCTGGTGGATGGTCAAGTAAAATATAGAGAAACAAGTCAGTATGAAAGCTACTGAAAATCTCACTATTCTTTCTGTTTATGAGTATTTGCTTTTGTTAAACATACTAAAATCTTCATCCTTATCTATATATAAACCTAGAATCTAACACTTAATCATCAGGACTAGCTCGTGGTAAGACTGTAGAAGCATAGCCCACACACTGAAATTCTGAATGCAATGGCTATCTGAGTCATTCCTATTTCTTTTTTTTTTAAAGATTTTATTTATTTGAGAGAGAATGAGAGAGAGAGCACATGAGAGCGGGGAGGGTCAGAGGGAGAAGCAGACTCCCTGCCGAGCAGGGAGCCGGATGCGGGACTTGATCCAGGGACTCCAGGATCATGACCTGAGCCGAAGGCAGTCGTTTAACCAACTGAGCCACCCAGGCGCCCGAGTCATTCCTATTTCTTTATCACCAAATCCTTCAGAAATCTTTAGCTGTAAATCTCCACTGCCCCCACAGCTTTCTAATTTTTTCCCTAGCAAGTGAAAAGTCTCCAGAAATTTGAAGGAAAGAGAAGGCATAAGCCTAATCAAAGGAAGACTGATTACTTTCTTGACATTCTGTAAAAAGAGCAATAGCTTCTTAAGGGGCTAAAAAGCTTTCCTTATTCATTCATTTTTAAAATAAACCTGTAATTGGACCATTTGGTTTTAATGGCTCCTTTGATTTAGAAAAGCAGATTCATTATTATTAGTATTTATAAATTCATGTCGAGGAGAAATTTATTAAGAATCATGGTTAAAGTTTGCAATGGGCCAACAGAAAATTTTTTCATTAATCATGAGATGATTTTGCAGAACATTTAAAAAAGTTATTTAACACTAAGATATTGTAACTGGAGATTTGAACTATTTTTTTAAAGATAGTTAAAACTGCCACAAAACAGAAAAATTCTCCGAATGTATTATTCCACATAACATTGGAAAACCATAGCAAACTCTGAAGAAGCAAAGAATTTACATATTATTGCCTGGAAAAGTATCTCTAAGTGCACAATAATAGAGAGTAATTTTATTTGAAAATTCAAGACACTTTAAAAGACTAATAAAAAGAAAATGTTAAAATTATAATCCTTTTATAGAGTCTGAAGCTATCTATATACATATATTCATGTTTGTACATTTATATCATTTCTGAATGGTATTACTATGTTCACAAAAATGCTGTGCTCTTTTTAAGGGAGATTTAGATATACTAAATTTTGCATTGAATCTTTAGGGACTTATGCCAAAGCTAAAGCAATATACAAGAGCAAAATTCAAGGAAGAGAGGTTTTTAAACAAAACGAATTGAAAGGTAATAAAGTGTTTAACCAGCAGGAAGTTACACATACAATCTTCTAATTTGAAGTCAGAAGATTAAAGCTGCTTTTCACTTACCTATACTAATACACAAACTATTACAGTAGTTGGCATATTAGTTCTACTTTGGCTCTTCCTGACAATTGTCTGCCAGAGAGAAAGGTAATGACCTCTTTGGACTTCAATTACTCCACATGAAATAAGAAAAGCAATACTCTAAAATTCTAAGACCCTGCAGAGATTGTAGGAGAAAAGGATGCTACATTTCATGATATTTTCCCACTACAGTCGATGTACAGTTCAAAGAACTTTCTAATTCGGAGAAGCTCTGTGATCCTTTTATTTATCATTGCTTAGATGAACTACTGGACTACATATACATAAGTGGGTCTTATCAATAATTTGCTGGCTATTCTCCTCTATCATAAACTCTGTGGGGTTCATTTGGTCTTTAGCAGCAATACATCAAGAAGTAAAAATGACCTTCAAGCTCCTTCAGTATATCCAGACACTTTTGCCAAAATGGAGTAAAAAGGATGGATTTAGCACCATCACCACCCCCCGTGTTACAAACTGGAAAATCAGAAAAAATACAGGAAACAATCGCTTACCAACATTAGAGTAGAGGCATTATAAGATTATGACCTCTGTGAGAAGAAAAAAACAGACAATGGGACCTCAACATTCTCCACTTCTGGAGGCAGTTTCAAGGCAATAACACAGAGTCAAGCAATTTCACTGAGCTAAAGGAGCAGAGATCAGAATTTAGGTAAACCAAGAAAGGTAGAACTTGTAGAACATAGTACCACAGAGGAAAAAGCTGCATAAAGAATTCCAGAGATCTGTAGTGGGGTCCACTTGAGACTTTGGATACTTATCTGTGCATGCTTACAAGAAACAGCCCAAGGCCTGGGGAAGAACCACAAGAAAATAGTCAGAAAAACCCTGTGGCTCACATGAGGCTAGGAATAATTTGTTTTCCCATAAGCCAGAATGGGAAAAAAAAAAATACAGAAAACATCAAGTAGAATCCTCAGAAGGATACTGCATGTCAAGGCACAATATAATCAAACTGCTGAAAACTAGGGATGAAAAGAAAAATCTTAAAATCATCCAGAAAAGTAAGACACATTGTGACACATTACATATAGAGCAATAAAGAGAATGACCACAGACCCTTCATCAGAACCTATGCAAGCAAATGTATTGAAAGAAAAAAAAATAAAAAGGTCTATCTACAGCTCTTTCCAAAGGGAAAATATCATTCAAGAATGATGAATAAATATGCATTTCCAGATGAATAAAACTAAAAAAATCATCACCAATAGAACTACACTCCAACAACGTTAAAGGAGTTTCTTAGGCAGAACAAAAATAACACCAGATACGAAGTTAAACTTTCACAGAGGATGGAAGAAAGCCAGAGATGATATATACGTGGAGGAATATAAAAGACAATTTTCTCATTTTTTAAACTACATTCAAAATATAATTGACTGTTTAATGCAAAAATGGTAATAATGTAGTTTGCAATTTATAATACATGTAGAAATAAAATATATGATAATAATACCACAAGGGCAAAGAGATGGAAGTATACTATTGTAAAGTTCTTATACCACACATGAAAAGGTACAATACTGGGGCTCCTTGGTGGCTCAGGTTTCAGCTCAGATCATGGTCTCAAAGTCCTGAGATCAAGCCCAAGTCAGGCTATGGGCTCAGCAGGGAGTTTGCTTGAGATTCTCTCCCTCTGCCTTTGCCCCTCCCCCCCAACTTGGGCACAGACGCATGCATGCACTCTCTTTCTTTCAAATAATTAAATAAATCTTTTTTAAAAAAAGAAAAGGTACAATATTATTTGACGTTAGACTATGATAAGTTACATATTGTCAACCCAAGAGAAAATAACAAAAAGCAAAACAAGGAGGTAAAATACAACAATGGAAATAAAATGTAATTATAAAAAATAGTCAATTAATCTCCACAAAAGGAAGAGGAACAGGAAAAAGAAACATAAACAGGTGAGGCAAATAGAAAACAATGAGATGGGTAGATTTAAATCCAACCATATGAATAATGACATTAAACATAAATAGTCTAAACATTTCAATTAAAAGACAGATTGCCATATTGAACCAAAAAAAAAAAAATGACAAGAAAATCTCTTTAAATATAAAGACACAAGTAGCTGGGAAAATATATGCCCTACTAATCAAAAGAAAATCTGAGTGGCAATATTAATATTAGACAAAGTATACTTCAGAACAAGAAATATTATATATGAAATCATATTGTCATATGACTAAAGAAGAATTTTTCATTATAAGAAAAGGGTTAATTCATCAACAAGACATAATAATCCTAAACGTGTATGTATCTACTAATAGAACTTCCAAATGCAAAGTGTAAAACTGACAGAACTGAAAAGAGGCACAGACAAATCTTAGTTACATTTGGAGATTGACACCTCTCTTTCAGTAACTAATAGAATATGTAGTCAGAAAGTCTGAAGGACATAGAAATTTGAACAA
Source organism: Neomonachus schauinslandi (assembly GCF_002201575.2). Taxonomy (NCBI): domain Eukaryota; kingdom Metazoa; phylum Chordata; class Mammalia; order Carnivora; family Phocidae; genus Neomonachus; species Neomonachus schauinslandi. The sequence goes on along the minus strand of NC_058405.1, from coordinate 113,785,849 downwards.
GGCTGTCAACTAACTTCACCTAAAAGACATTTAAAAATACTATACTCAAGAGTAAAGAATACACAAATTCTCCAAGCGCACATTGAACATTTACCAAATTAGATCATACTCAGTTCCATAAAATGTCTCAATAAATTTAGGAGAATTGAAATCTTATAAAGTATGATTTATGTCTACAAGAGAGTTAAAATAAAAATCAACAAGGGATATTTGGGAAACCCACAAATACTTGAAAATTAACCAACACAATTCTAAATAACTCACGAATAAAAAAGAAATGACTAGGAAAAATCGAAAATAGTTTGAATTGAATAAAAATAAAAACACAACATATCAAAACTTATGGAATGTAGCTAAAGCAAAGGTTAGAAGGAAAATTATAATAAATGCTTCTATTAGAAAAAAAGAAAGGTCTCAACATAATTACTAAGCTTCTACCTTAAGAAATTTGAAAACAATGGAAAATTAAACCAAAAGCAAGCAGGGAGAAGAAAATAATAAAGAGCAAAAATCAATGGCATTAAAAACACAAAAACAGTACAAAAACAATGAAACCAAAAACTATTACTAGGAGAAAAATCAATGAAATTGATAAATCTCTAGTCAGATTGATCAGGAAGAAAAGAGGAGACACAAATTACCAACATGTGGAATGAAAAAGAAACATTACCGATCCTAAAATATTAAATGAAGATTTTCTGCTTCATTTAAGAATGCTTGCTTAAGCCTGCTCCTGAAGAGTTTATAACCTAGTTGGTAGGACAGGCTCTATGCACAGAAAACAATGAACAATCTTATACTCATATCAATAATAATAATAGTAATAATAATAATAATCACCACCACCACAATCCATCACCTATTATACACCAGGAAAAGTTCTAAGTACTTTATATATATCAAATTGTTTAATCGTCACAACCATAATAGGTAGATACCATTATTAACCCCATTCTACAAATGTGTATCTTAGGCACTCACCCAATGTAGATATGATAACAGTAGATACAAGATAATTTAGTAATTCAGACTCAGAAGGAGAAATCAGGACAAGGAGGAGAAAAGAGGATTGCACTGACCTTGGGAATTTGTCATGGAAGAGATAAGGCTTAAGCTAGCACTTGCAAGATCTATCCTGATGTCTACCAAGTTTTTAACACTACGTGTCACAATCTAATATTAGCAGAGATCTAGTACTTCAACAGAGTAGTTTAAATCAATGCTTCAGCTGTTTCAACAAATATTTATTGAATACCTACTATGCTTTTGGCTCTGGGATCATAGACACAGATAAAAGATGGAGATCTATTGAGTATGTATACACAATATGCACCATACTGGTAGATGCCATTGAGGTATAGACCTTATCCTCAAAAAGCTCATAATCTAGTTAGTTGTGTGTGTAAGTGTGTGTGCATGTGTGTTACCAAATTAGAAAGCAACTGAGACTAGGTAATAATTATGAGCTAACCTGAGTAATATTATATATGAGTTAGGAAAACAGAAGATCAGTGTGTTATCCAGACATAGCTTCATGAAGGAGACGCTTTGGAGCTGAATACTGAAAAACTAGTCATAGAGAGAGAGAGAAAAGAGAGGGGCAATACCAGCTGTTGATAAGACAAGGAAAATTCAGGTGGGAATAAGCAGTCTGCTTAACTAAAGGTAGGTAATGCCAGAAGATAGCTGAAAATAAAGCTGAATGTGAAAAGGGGGAAGGAGCATTATAAATTGGGGCATAAAAATTAATTTGAATCCCAGATTTTTGTTGAAAATATAGGCTTGATAAATTTCTCCCCCAAATTCTAACTAAATTATTCTGTTTTAGTCAGGCAGGAAAAAGGGCATAAATACCAGAGGGAGTGCAGAGAATTCCCAAAACAAAAGAGAAAAATTTTTTCAGCTTTCATATGTTATGCATACAATTTCCTGGGGACTCAGAAATATCAATAAAAATTAAAATAGAGAAAAAATATACCTAATCCAATTTTTTATTTATTTTTAAAAGACAAAAGCTTCTTTAAGCAATTAATTAACATGCATCACTGATGCCACCAAGTATCATCACACCATAGAATAGAAAATTGGAAGCTTAGAGTAATATAATCACTGATACTCCTGTGGGCTGGTAAAGTGTCTGCTCTGCTCAAATGACAGGGCCCTGGGTCTTCAGTATGTCCAAGGGATATTCCCATTGCAATCTGTCAGCAGATTGGCAAATATTCTTACTGACAGGAACACACAGCCCAGGAATACGGTCTTACCCTCATTCATGGCTCCAAGCACCTCAGTGCAGTGTTGCTCTCCTGGTTCCCTCCAATGGCCCCAAATACCAATTAAGCAGCTTCACCATCTCAGTATCTAAATTTGGACATAGGTATCAAGTTTGAATGCCTGATGAGACTAACTACTTTGCAGAAGTGTGAAGTAATCGGTCCCAAAATGGAAGAAAAAAAAGGAAATCCCCAGAAGTGGATCTGACATGGTTCCTGTCCCTATTGAAATTTCATAAGATCACAGCTGAGAGAACATTCTACCATAAACTGAAAGGCTCTGCATTAACAGCAGGAAACAAAAACCCATTTCACAACTCATCCCCCACTAATTCAGAATATCCACCACAAATTCTCACATCGTCACGTTGTCATATAGCACCACCTAGTGTCCACAGGCAGGTGCACGTTAATGCTGACTGAGCCCAAAGGTGGCATTTTTCTGTAGTCACCTTCCAAGGGCTTCCTGTTAGACTTGGCTGTTCACCACATCAGGATTCCTAGTGTGATTCCTCATTCTACTTCAGGGCATACCAATGGAAGTGTAATAATGAATTTATTTTACTGTAGTTAAACTCCTATTTTGTGGATTGTCCTCAAGTACTTTGAAACTGTAAACTATTCCCAGGATGACACTCTCTCTCTCTCTCTGAGAGGCAGGGATGGGCAGGGGGAGAAGAATCCCAAGCAGGCTCCATGTCCAGCATGGAGTCCCATGCAGGACTTGATCTCACAACCCTGAGATTATGACCTGAGCTAAAATCGTCAGAAGCTCAACCGACTGAGCCACCCAGGCGTCCCAGGATGACTCTTTCTTGACGCTGAGCATATATCTGACTCCCCACCATTCCTTCTCACTATTCTCTATTATTGGGGTGTAGACTCTATAATGGATGTCTATAGAGTGCATACATTTTGATAGCATTATTTGCTGCATGAGATATAACTGAAAAGAGAGGGTTGTATCAGAAATGCATCCAAATTGTTCATAATACCAACATTTGAGTGGCTTTAGAATTGTTTCATTTTGTAGATTCACCCTTTCCCTCCTTCTACTCCTACAACCACACAGTGGGAAAGAGAAAGAGATGTTAATGAATAATCAAAACCCAACAGAATAACAGAATATAACAAAAGTAAAATAATTCCAAGGATTAATTTACTTCAGAGACCCCATTTCCTCCCAACCAATCTTTAGAGTATAAGCCCAAGCATGCCATTTCTAGACAGGAAGTGTGACAAATTTTTGAAGATACAAGCTATTAGATGGCAATAAATTCTCTCAAAGCATTTTAGACCTACGTTACTGTCTCTGAGTCAGACCTTCTCTGTACTAGGCAAAACAGAAGATGTGAGCAATTAGATGGGTGTAGACACATGAATACAGGACAGCTTTCTTAGTTTGCCTTGGAGTTAGATGTGCCAGATTGCCATGTAAAATTTAGGGCATACTTACACTAAAAAATTACTCTTTATCTGAAACTCAAATTCAACTGAGTGCCCTGTATTTAATCAGGCAACTCTACTTGGAACGAACAAAAGACCTTGTTGGAGAAAATAACTAGGCTCCTAGCAGAACCGGAGTCATTTTTATGAAAATGGTTGCTTTGGTGGGGTTCCAGAGATCAGTATCAAAGCAAAGGCCCAACATTGTAAGCCTTCAAATAATACTCTGTATTTAACACTTTAAAATTTATGAAACATTTTGCATTTATTATATTATCTGGATTCACCTAGTGACAATCCTTATGTGGTTATTTTTATGCCTGTTTCAAGGCTTACAGATGTTAAGGAATTGTTTTGGTAGACCACATGAAACTGTACAAAAAAGCCAGAACTTGAATCCAAATCTTCCAGTATGGTGCAATGTCTACAAATTAGGAAAATGTTCGTGTGGACACTACACAAGACTTTTCATTGTGACATAAGGCCAGGAAAATGAAGATATTCTCAGAGTCACTGAGCTGTCTTACATACTTTGATTTTTAAAGCACGGAACATTCACTTATATCCCCAAGTACAGTGAGCCATCATTCTCCTGATGTAGGTTTATTCACACATATCCAACCACTACACTTTGTAAGCCATTTATATGTCCCAGAGACTCTTGATAAAATCCAAATTTGTTTAACTCAAGAGTTCACTTTCCCTAGATCTTTACATTTGAAATTTAGACAATGTTCTTGTAATAATCCCACTGGCTGTTAAGGATCAGGTTTGTTTTTAAATTGTAGAGTAGTGACAGCTGGTGTTCACAGTGCATATTACACTACTCCCTAGGACAGTTTTTTATCCTTTACTTATGGTCCTCAAATTCTAGTTCTCATAAAAATTCCCTGAAGAATTTCTTAAAATGCAGCCTCCTAAACCCCTCATAGATTCTGATTATATACATCTGGGATAATGTACATGATACAAGCCCCAATGCTACCATCCCTTTCCTCCTCCTGGTCAATCTCATGTAAGAGAACATTATTGTATCACCCCCACAAGCACTGTGCACATATATGGAAACCAAAGCTATAAGTATAAAGTTCAGAGGAGTTCATCGATGTTGATAATGCTGATAATGACGACAAAGATGATCTCAGCTAACATTTATTGCACACTAAGTGCTGTGCACTGTGCTAAATCCTTTACATGGATTATCTTATATAATCTTCTAAATATATCTATAAAGTAGACAATATCAAAGGCCCCTGGGTGGCTCAGTCAGTTAAGCGTCCAACTCTTGATTTCAGCTCAGGTCGTGATCTCAGGGTCCTGAGATTGAGCCCCGTGTCTCCAGGCTCAGCACAGAGTCTGCTTGTCCCTCTCCCTCTGCTCCTCCCCCAGCTCGTGTGCGTGCTCTTTCTCGCTCTCTCTCCCTCAAGTAAATAAAGTCTTTTAAAAAAGTAGATAATATCATGGTTGCCATTGTAATAACAAGGAGGCAGAGAGATGAGCAGATAGATAATTGTTATCTCTAATATCACAATTAAAGTCCTGTGATTGTATGTATCACATTCAAACTAAAAACCAAAATATTAAATAGAAGGCCTCTCTTCCAGTATGTCCTAGTGATACACATCATTCACTCTCTACAATATTCATGTGTTGTCACCTAGCAATAGATGGCTAGAAGATACAAGATGTTTCCAGGAAAAGCTTGAGTTTTCTAGAAATGGCTAAAATATATGTCTATCTTAATGTGTCAAATACTAAAGAGATAGTGCATCACTGGTGTGGGCAACTTAAAAAGATGTGTTCTTAATAGTTGAGTTCTGTGTCTGAGTCAAATAATAAAAACCAAGTGTTCACAGATTTTTACTTTTATCCACATCCTTTTTAAAATTTCTATTATTATCATTTTATATGTTGTTTTTTTGCAACCAGGTAATAGTTCCATGTAGCATTTTTTAAAATAACATAAAATATTGTCTTCAAACATCTAATGTGCTTTAGATATGCTTAGCTGAGCAGAAAATAGTCCATTTTGTCTTTTGGTTTTATAACCCTACTGTCTTTACAGAAAGAACTAGCTGCAATACAACAGAATTGCCAAGTTGAGCACTTAGTGATTACTATATATTCCTTAGTTTGCGTAAGTATACATCTTTTGTTATTGAGAATTAGTGTTTCTAGAATAAATGGGAAGCCATATGTTTACCAAAAAACATCAATGCAGGCAGCTGTAAGAGGGAGATGAGAAAGAAAACCCCCAAGGATTACAAATTGGTCTCTGAATAGCCTCACAATCTGGTGAATGGATTAATTTTTACAGGTCTTTGAAGGTCCTCCTCTATCTCTGAAGAATAAGAACAATCCAAGACAGAGTGAAAGGGAGAAGGCAAATAGATAAGTGGAAATTGAAATAAGTTGAGAGACAGCTACTCACCTCTTTGTCTTCTGAGTTTTATTGTTGTGGAAGGCATAGAGATTTCAGAGCCAGACAAATCCAAGGTTTAGCCTCACATTCACCACTACATGTAGTTGTACGGCATCGAGCAGTTTGCTTAGCCTGAGTCTCAGTTTCTCCACTTACGCAGTATAGACACTACTACTCTCCCAGCCCAGTTGTCAGACAGATAGATGTTATGGAGGTATGGAGCCTGGAGACGGAACAACAAAAAGCAGCTGTTGTTAATGGTAGCTTGTTATTAGTGATCCATACTTCATCTATTCAACACACATTTATTGATCACCTCTCTGTGGCAGGAATACAGTAAAGTCCCAGGAATACAGTGAAAAACATATAAAGTCTGTCCACAAGAAGTTTCTGTTTCATCCTCTGAAAACACAGTTATCAAAATTCCACCCCCCCCCCAACCCCACTCCACAGAAATTCCTCTGGCAAAGTCACTGTTGCTGGATTTATCAAATAAGATGAACCTCAATAAGATCTTTTTGTAGCATCTAATAATATGGGGCAATAATAGCAATAATTCTTGATGTCTAGAATACTCTCTCCTGATTTCCTCCTACTTTCTGACTGAAACTTGCCAGTCTCTGTTGCTAGATTTTCTTCTGTTACACCTTTAATTAATATTTCCTAGTATTCTGACTTTGCCCTTTTTCTTTTATACTCTACACTAGTAGTTCTTGAACTTTCAGTCATGAACTTCTTTAAGAATCTGAAGAAGCTATGCACTCTCTCTCTATGGAAAAAAAAATGAATCTACTTACAAATAAATAAAAATTTGCATACATTTTCAGGAGTGTCACAGACCTTTCTCCCTTCCCATAAAGCCCATTGTTGAACTTCAGGTTAAGGAGTTCCCATGGCTTGAATTATTACCCATATGTAAAGGACCCTCAAATCTCTGTCTCCTACATAAACCACTTTCCTGAGCAATAGGTCTACTTTCAAATGACTTACTGGCAACTCCACATGAATGCCCTTTGGCATCTTAAAACCCAAGATATCCCAAACCAAACTCTTCATCTTTCTCCAAACACCTGTTCTCCTGGAGGGCAATAGGTGTGGGAAAGAGAACACTTTTTGAACCTAACAGACCTAGATTTAAGTACAGCCCTGGAAGCTTCAGAAATATACTTAACCTCTTTCTGCTTTCATTTCTTCTTCATATTTAACATGAGGATAATAGTACCTCTATTTTTTATATTGTTATGAGAATTAAAACAAATAATGTGAAAATGCCTATCCAAGTGCCACCACATAGTATGCATTCCACAAATATTAATATTACTGAATTCCCAATAAAGAAAAAGCAACTCTATTCACCAAATATCCTAAGTCAAAAATTTAGGAGTCATCTTCACACACCCTTCCAACCCATCCTCTAAATGTCAGCCAGAGGACCTTCCCAAGATGCCCATCTGATAATGCCATGACTCTGCTTCAATCTTCCCAGTTGCTTCTCATTGCTTCCAGGATTACATCTATCTTAGTACTACACCGAAGGCTGACTATGATCTGGCCCCTGTCCATGCCAAACTCATTCCCTTGACTACTTACAGATCTCCCCAAATGTGCCCAGTGTTTCAGATTCCACAGCTCTGTTCCCACTGCTCCCTTTGCCTGAAGTGTCCTCACCCCTCCACATCTTTTCTTGGCATTCAGGCAAACACCCATTCATCTTTCAAAACACAGTACAAGCATCACCTCTGCTATGAAGTTACTCCTGACAGCCTCCTACCAAACTGATCACGGACTCCTTTTATCTCCCACCTGTACCTGACAGATGATTTCTATCATGGCAAAGATGAATAGCATATGCGTCCTGATCTCAAAAAGCTTACAATCATGATTCAACCAGAAATCCTCTTATATAACCTGGACAAGTAAACCAAAGAGAAATTACAAGGCATGAAAAAACGAGTTGTAAGTAACTTCAACACTCAGCTCAGTGGTCCTTTCTTAGAAGCCTTTCTGTGACTCCCAAGGTCCGAGGAGTGTGTGTACATGTGTATGCTATGTAAGTGTTAGCTACATATAAACTCATTTAATCCTTACAGTGTGTGGAGCAAGCACTATTATTATTCCCCTTTTACAGGTGAGGAAATGAAAACATAGAGACCAGCTTGCCTAACATTACCTACCCAGAAATATTGGTATGAATAAAGTATGGACTTCAGTTAATTAAAAAACAATTGACAAATGAAAATGATATATTGTTTATAAATAAATTTATTGAGCCTCTTAAGGGCCTGGGACACAAATAGAAAAACCTAAGTGCCCTACGCTCCAAAACAGTGATTCGTGAAAAAACTACTATGATATAAATAAAAAACTTAAGATTGTATCTCTTGGCGGCAGTAAGAAAGCCTTAGGGTGGAGGAATCTATCAAATGGATCAATGAGTTAATGAAAGAAATGAAATGAGCCCTCAACCCAGATCAGGAACACTCCTCCTTTCACGTCACCCCACCTCACCTTTTCTCCTCCTACGTGTTTGCCCGCGACTATCCAATGGAAGGTAGGCTCTACGGGCCTATTGTGCGCGTGCGCATCATCAATTCGACGATCCTTCGCATCGATGCTTTCAGAAGCAACTTCTTCAGCCTGGTCACTGCCGGCTTCGAAGCTACCCCTGAGGCCGTCGCCGCCGCCATTTTGACGGCGGAAAAAGTGAGCGTCTGGGACAGCTGGAGGCGGCGGCGGGACTGGTACGGATGGTTTCCGCCCGCGTAGCCCCTCCAAATTCGCCCGTCTTCTTGGTGCCACAGCATTCGGTATTGCCCGTATTCCGACAGGGTCCCTGTCGCACTCCCTAGTCCTGTCTGTAGGCTGTTTTTCGCTTCCTCACCGTCAGCTCCGTTCGAACCCCTGTTTGGAGCTGTTGTCAAGCCCCCCTGGCCTGTGTTAAAATACCTGCTTCGACCTTCGGGACTCTGTCTCGGCCACCGGCTCCTCGTTCCCCGCCCTCATCTGGTCCGAGTTGCTTTCGGGGGCGGGGGCTGGGGGCATAAACCGGGAGGGCTGGGTACTGCACGGCCTCCTCTGGGGAGGGATCTGTGCCTTGTAGGGGCTGGGGGCCAATTCTGGCCTTCTTGGGTTATGGGGAGAGCTTGGACTTCGACCGTGGTGGAGCGACACATAGTAGGAGATAGTGGACCTTACCCGAGTTGTGTGTTGTTAGAGCTTAATAGGTCACTCGCCTGTTTTGTTTTGTCCGTTCTCAGGAATAACTTTACGAAAGGAAAGATACTTTGAATCTGCCCTCCCCGCTGGAAATGGCCACTGTGAGTAAATTAGTCTCTTAAGCAGAATAGTGGTTTGGGAACTTGTTAGGAAATGGAGGGATGGGTTTAATTATGGTGGCATTGGTGGCATGTTTCTTGTGCTTAGAGGTAGTGTATGAAAAATGTCAGGGAAGCAAGGGGTGTGAAATTATGTTGGCATGCTTTGAAGGTAGTTTGAACACAAAGGTTTTCTGCGACACTCGTGTACTTGTTTCTACAAATTCATTTTTGGAAATAAATTCAATGCCAGCATCCTTTCAATATTTTTAAAAGACATTTCAGTAAATATTTAGAATCTACTTTTAAGCTATTTTTTATTTCTTTGGTTAGCTAAACTGACGGTTTTGTAACAGTTTCAGTCTAGCAAGTAACCTTCCAAATCCTACAAAATGAGAGCAAGAGATATGATTCACATAGACCAGAAATATTGATTGTAAGTCTCCAGTTTAGACTTACTCTACCATAAGGACTTCATATAGTAGGGGACAGTAGACATACATGAAATAGCTACAATTAAAGTGTAAAGTAATTTTTCTTAAAAGCTACACAAAGAGGGGCGCCTGGGTGTCTCAGTTGGTTAAGCGGCTGCCTTCGGCTCAGGTCATGATCCTGGAGTCCCAGGATCGAGTCCCGCATCGGGCTCCCTGCTCAGCGGGGAGTCTGCTTCTCCCTCTGACCCTCCCCCCTCTCATGTGCTCTCTCTCATTCTCTCTCAAATAAATAAATAAAATCTTTAAAAAAAAAAGCTACACAAAGGTACGTGCAGATTCAAAGCTTTGTGAAGAGGAGAAATAAGGGGTTTGGGATCACTTAGAAGCATTTAATCTGAGGTTTGAAAGATGGTGGGATTTAGGTAATCGGACATTTGAATGGAAAAACAGACGTATTCAGAGACACCTTCCCTTTCAAAAATCAAGAAGTCATTTCTGCCTTCTGCAATGTCAGATATGTGAAAGAGATTAGAGGGAAATAAGGTTGGATTGTGGAGTTGAAATCGAGTAATAGCCTTGAATGTCACACTCAGTATATAGATTTGATTCTTGAAGTTGTGGTCGTTTAATCAGAGCTGTGTTAGGAGGGTTAATATGGCAACAGTTAGGATAATATTCCTGTAACTGAACATGACATGTTAAGAGTCTGTCTATTGACGTGACTTTAGGGACAAGTCATAAAAGTAGACCACTAGTCTTGGACCCATCTTAACATGAATTTTTACTTAGCCAGAACCACAGAAAGGGAATGTTGTAAAAGAAGCATGGGGTACTCTTAAAGTAGAAGAGAATTCTAATGTTTAACCTGGCTTTATTTTGATTTAAACGAATTAGCTCAGCAGGGTGAATATTTTGAAAGATGCTTTTGTAAATCCTTTGTTAGAAGTTCATATGAAATAAATTTTAATATTAAAATATACTTTAAAAATTTGTGTTTATATACATTGTAAATACTGAATGGATGTCAGTTATGAAATATGCAACTATGTGTGTCTTCAACTATTTAGCATACATAGCAAGAGTCATAAATGTCTGTGCTTCAGAAGCTGGACAGTAAATTAAGATGCCTTGGTGGGAACTTTGACAAACTGAAATTTTCATTTCTGGTGTAACAGGAGCAGCCTTTCCTTAGCTACGGTGACTAATTGCTAACTAATGCCATTTGCGAATGTGAATCCAGTGCTGCCAGCTCTTCTGAGTTTTCAAGAACAGCCGAAAATCTGGACTTTTTTTGTGAAATCTATAATTTCTCAATGTTTATATCCAATTCAGATTTTTTTATAACAGTGTGGACCACACAAAAATGTCTATAGATGGATATGGATGAATTTCCTAGATAACGAGTTTTCAATCTTTGGTATAGACCCTATTTTCTGCTCACATGACCAAAAGCAGGACTTTAGTCCTAAAACAGTGCCTAAAAGACAGTTTCTCTTTTTATACTAATAAGGATTTTGAAATTATATATATATATATATATATATATTTTTTTTTTTTTTTTTAAATTCATGAGAGACAGAGCGAGAGAGAAAGGCAGAGGGAGAAACAGGCTCCCAAGGAGCAGGGAGCCCGATGCAGGACTCGATCCCAGGACCCTGAGATCATGACCTGAGCCGAAGGCAGACGCCCAACCATCTGAGCCACCCAGGCATCCTTGAAGTTATATTTTAATAACCTGTCATCTTTCCAAGTCTAGAATCCTAGGTTTGAAGTAGTCATATACAAAATCATACTTATCCTCGTACTAAAATAAACTGGCTATTCTAATTTTTGAGTTATTTATTGGCTGTCATATTTAGTTATATTTACCAGCTGACCCAATGTCCTAAAATCTGCCAAGTAATGAATTTGAGGATCCTATATGTTAAAAAGGAAACTTGAAACACATTAACACTGTCGTCAGCTATTCCTTTTAGTGGACAAATTAGATACTGGATTATTTTGCCATTAAAATGAAATATAAAGAAATAAAATAACATGAAATTCAGTGATTAGATTTTCTTAGATTGGCAACAAAACTCATATTTTATTATAACTTTTGTTAAAAGCTTTACCATCAAGGAAAAAAATCTAAAGTAGAATCTAGTGGCCTTGGCACTCACAGGTTAAAATAATCCTTAATAATATTAGGAAGTTGCTAAAATAATTTGGATAATATTTCTTTTCCTTTTTTGCTTGTGAAGCAATTTATTATCACAAATAATATTTTGATAATCATACTTTAATTTTAATGGTATATGGAAGTATGTTGTGGAAATTAGTAAAACAGTGCATGTAAAGCACTTAGCACAGAACCTAGCCCACAGTAACTAACATCTGTTGATTATTTGCTATTTAATATTTATTGCCCCTTTCAGATAATCTCTTATTGAGCCTCTTACTATTTTGAGGCCTTGCCCAAAATCTTTTTGGAGTTTAAAATTTTATATTGCCTTTAGATCCTGAGCCATATTCTGTTAAATGTAAATGTCTTCATTTGTAAAGGTAAATTTAAATTATAGAAACACCCAAAAGTCTGAGTTTGTCTAGTAGGTTAAAATCTAATAATTATCACATTTATCTCTTGGGGCAGGTTGGGTCCTGACCCAAGGAAGGATACTTAAATTTTCAGGTGGCCAGAGTACTCTGGAGACAGGTCTTGTACTTAGGAGATACATAAAGAAGGTTCTGTTTATCCAGGTGTTGAAGACAGAGTTGAAATTTGCTAGACCTAGAAGGAGAGGGAAAAGGGCATTTTAGCAGAAGAAATCTTATGGCAGTATAAAAGAAGGCAGAGAAATATGGGAAATGTTGCAGATATTTTTATGTGACTAAAGAATTAAAAAGGGAAAGGTGGGTAAAGTTAGTAAGAAATTATGCCAGAGAGGTAGAAAAACAAGTTAGGATGTTCTCTTGTACTTATGATGAAAAAAAGTCAGAACACATGTGTTGGAATTCAGACTACTTTGTGAAAGGGAAAAAGGAATGATTCTAAAGTATCAAATGGCTAGACTATTTCAACATCCTGGTAGTTTTCATACCACTCCAGTCCCCATTCTCTAATCCCACTCCAGTCCATCCTGCCCTAAGTGGTACATTCCTAAAAACATTCTGCCCCTCTATTCTTCCCTGCCTCCAGATTAAAATTCTGATTATTGTCTTGATGTAACAAGCCTTTTACTATGTGAAATATAAAGCCTTTTATGATTTCCCACAACTTAACTTTCAAGCCTGTTTTTTACTGCACTCCCTTAAATATCTAACCTCACTGAATTTATCACCCTTTTGAATATACCTTTTATGATTATACATCTGTTCCTGAAAGTCACTCATTGAAATGCCCCTTTGCTCTGCAAATTTCTTGTTTCTTCAAAACCTAGTTTATTCTCTATGAAACTTTTTCCTCCTCCCTCAGGGATTTTTTAATTGTTTAAATCTTTTAATAGCATGTCACAGATAATATGGAATTTATTCTTACATATTTTCTACTAAACTAAGAGTTGGCATTTTTGTTTTTTAATGTGAAGGGACATATAAGTAAATATTTTAGGCTTTCTGTACCATATAGTCTCTGTGCAACTACTTAGCTCTGCCATTATGGCATGAAAGCAGCCACAGACAATACATAAATAAATATATTCAGCTATAGTTTGCTAACCCCTGCATTAAATTACTCTGACCTGGGGCACCTAGGTGGCACAGTCAGTTAAGCATCAGACTCTTGGTTTTCCACTCAGGTCATGATCTCAGGGTCTTGAGATCAAGCCCTGTATCCGGCTACACATGGGACGTCTGCTAGAGATTCTTTCTTTCCCTCTGCCCCTCCCCCTGTGCATGCCTCTGTGTGTGTGTGTGTGTGTGTGTGTGTGTGTGTGTGTGTGTGTGTGT